>NC_052621.1:31650270-31950270 GCF_016545825.1 Eucalyptus grandis
GCTTCCTGGTTATAATGATTTTTTGTAATGATACTTATGATGAATACTAGCTTTTACACTTCTCATACCTTCTTCTTTCATGGCCTATGAGAATTTTCTGAACTCTTGCATATGCTTAGATGCATATGTCAATTTTAGCTTGAAATAGCGTCGAATGTCTTTTGGGCGACCTACACTATGTTATTCGTCAAGCTATTTTGCATCTTATGGATAACCCTTGAGTTGATTTTGTATGATTTGCGGAATTCCATATGACTATCCTTGGTCACTCTTCCTATCATCTACAAGCATGTCTTGAGTTTTCATTTTGGTATTTTGTTCTTCTGTGCAGTATGTTTTGCTGCTGTTACCTTAATTTGCAAGTTGTAGTGGGGATTCAGTACCATGAGCTTTTCTTCTCTGAAGTTTTCGATATACTATTTGCTTGGGGAGACATGACAGTGGACTATATCCCTAGTATGTATCCTAATTAAGCAGTTAACTTCTCTGCTGCCTTCTTATCCTTACAAGCTGAAAGCTTGTTATCTAATTGTCAAAATGAATCATAAGGAATCTAATTAGTTGCTCTACTGTTGAATATGCGAATCGGGTGCATGCATAGTGTCCTCCCTCACCCCCTTCTAAGCGAACTGTTTGAGTATATTTAATTTTTCCAATATTGTCTCATACAGATGCTGTCATTTCTTCAGTCTGGTTGGCAGCTACTTTCTGGCCACAGATTTTAGTTCTTACCATCTGAAAGTTGTAGCAAATACAGTAATGCTAGCATTTATTAGACCTCTACGAATACAAAGTTGCGTGGATATTAAGCTCATCTCTTCACAGCTCTTAGGCTGATGACAACAATGGGCTTATCAATTGGGTCATTGTGATTTCATAATGCTGCGCCCTTTGATTATTGATGAGCCATCTTGGCCGTCTGACAAGACTAGAGATCGACAACCTTCAAATCTTCCATTTGTCACGTTTATTTATTTATTACCTTTAAATCTTGATAAGAACCTTCTGTCACATATTACTAGGCAGTGTTTGCAAAGTCTGTTTCAATTATCTGACATGGCAAACCAACTTAGTTTCTCCTGTCTAAAATGTATTTTTGGACATATGACCAAGTTTTATTCGTAGAACATCAAGTCTTCTTAAATAATAATGTGGCATTCCATTTTGCTCTAGGCTGGGGAAGAGAGCTTTTCGATTGAGCTGGACGAGAACAATCAAGTGTGGTATGAAATACTCTCTTTCTCAAAGCCTGCTCACTTTCTGTCTTTCATTGGTTACCCATATGTACAGCTCAGGCAGAAGTATTTTGCTCATCAATCTAGTAATGCTGTCCGGAAACATTTAGGAGCTCCTTAGCTACCTGTACTAAATGCTGCAAGCTGTGTACAAGTGTAACATGATTATGTCCTCATGACAACTTCTTGCTAAATCTGCAATATGTTATGATGATATCGATTTTTGATACCAGTGTACGTCTTCTTCTGTCCAAACACAGTATGTAAGCTGATTGAATGACATGAGCTGGAATGCCAACTATTTGATGGCTTAAATTCGCTTTTACCACTGCAAGTTTCTATACATGAGATTCAGATATTGTGTAACATCTATCACACTTGAAGAGGGACACCAATCTAGACTCTAAAGTAATTGTAGCTTCCAGAAGTCTGCACTTTTATGCACAAGCTAAGTTTATTATGTTGAAATATAGCATACTGTGTTAACATTGTCATCAACTTAATTTTGAATTAAGAATAGTTGGGATATAAGTTAAATTTTGAATCAAGAATAGTTGGGATATAAGTTATGATGAGCAAAATGATATGCATTAAAGGCGCTTTAGTTGGTCAACTTATCACTCAGTTTGAATTTGACCACTCAACTCTAATGCTGGACAGCATTCTAGACAATTGACTATTGCCAGTAGCGTTGCATTGAGTAGTTTTGTTTTGTTTTTTTTTTTTTTTTGGGGTGGTTACACAGGCTCTTATTAATGCTTGCTTGCTGTCTATTTCATTTCAAAAACAATCCACGGTCAATCTGTAGGCTGATTTTTCTACTCATCATGGTCCACTAGCCGAAAGTTCGCAAAAACCCTCATCAATCTCAACCCTATCGTTGGATCGACAGTCAATTCTTATCGTGCTTTAGGGTGAGCATGGTTACAGAGTAAAACCAGGAACTTGAGAATTGGATTGATAAAAACTTGTAGGTTCTAAATTCTAAGATATGTAGGGTAGGTTTTAGGTTTCAAAAAATGAGAAACCTATTTTGACGGGTAGGTTTCAGGTTCTTAGTTAAAGAAACGTGGAACTTGTAACCTAGAATATTGAATAAGTTTAATGTTTTTCTTGATCCATATCTTCATACAATCCTCCGATATGCCATATCGTTCGATGATAAGTGTACAATTTGGAAGTACTAATCCGAGTTTCTATTTTATGATTAAGATTTTTACTTTATCAATGTTCATATCTTTCGTGTGTACAAATATAAGTTATAGTTAGTAAATTGTAATCGCTCAAATAATAATATAAGTAGAACTTGGATAGACCCGAAACTGATGTAAGAACTTATGACATGGTAGATTTCAGGTTCTAGCGTATGCATAATAAATTTCAAGTTCTAAAAAATAAAGAATCTATTTCAACAGATAAGTTCTAGATTTTAAGTGGAACATGTATGAAATTTGAAATTGCTCACCCCTACCTTGCTTTCACTTTATTGCTCGACTTCCTTACCCTTTTGCTTCCCTATCAACGACAATGCTTCATCTTCGGTGTCTTTTAAATTGGTATGTCAGGAGTAACTTGATCGAAAACTTTGCCTTGATGATAATGAAACTGCTAGAATTTGGAAGAATCTGATTTTGGATTGACTGTTCCCAAAGGCAGCGCTTGAGAAAGTTTGAGAGATCATTCAAGCAACTTTTTCTTCCAAATGAGAGTACACAGACTTAAGACCTATCCTTGCTTATCCAAGCTTCTCAACTAGATTTCATTTATCATGCCTCGACTTATCCACAGTCCATGCAAGGTGCTACTGAACATGGATGTGATAGGCCACGAAGCAATCTAGCTTAACTATATAGACAGCTTATGTCGCCCAGAAAAAGTATCGTTGCAATCAAACTAAGCTGGTGTTGGATGGTGCTGTGGCTAGATGCTTAGACCTCTCGCCTCATCAGGTGCTTGATCTCGCCAAACTTTTGGAGTCAGCCCCATAAATCATTTAGTTACTTTATGTGTTAGGGATTGAAAGATGGTGGAGAATTGGTTGGCACTAAGCATTTCGACGAAGGTCCGAAGTGGGAGGTTGCATTTTTCGATAATGCCAGGTATGCCATACTCCGATCCATTAGTTAATTCTCACGTGTCTAAGTGGGGTTCACTTTTGACATTTTTCAAATGCTTTTATTATCACGATTGAGCCAACGTGGGAACAGTGAGTGATTGACCAATGTTATTATTAAGATGATGATGTGATTCTAAAGATTATGGCTGATGATGGAGGATCCAATCCTTGGAGCGTTGGTGAAGAAGGGAGAAAACTGCTAAATGGTAACAATCCTCTCCAGTGTATATATTAATTAGGGAAGCGATATGGTTGAACCGCCGGGAGCCCGTCGATCCCTCCTCTGCTCCCTCCGCCGTGGTCAAGCCCGCGGCTTTTACTCCCGCTGCCTCCTTATGGAGCCCAAGGTCCTTTGCCTCCTTTCCCCTCTCCCAAAATTCCTCTGCATTCCCAATGCTTGCGATGACTCCTCCCACCTCCACATTGTCCTCGACCTTTGCGACTCCCCCAACCTCCACCATGCCCTCGCTTTCGCTGGCCCCATTCGGGAGCTCAACGTCGCCTGCTCTTCCTATTCGATTCTAGATTCTATTCGGGACCAGCCTATTTCCTTTTTTTATTTTTGATTTCATTTGGTATTCATTGAGAATGTTGCTTGCGAATCCGATTCTTTGAATTACACAATGTAAATGCCTCAAAAAAAGGAAAAAAGAAAAAAAAAAACGTCTTGTATATGCTGGAATCGGAAAAATGTAGCTCGAGCATCCTTAATCCTTTTCATAAGGCCGAGCGACCAATCTACAAGAGACTTGTGAGATTCGAATTGTTGATTCGTGTTGAGGAAATTCGAAAGAGTGGATGAAGCAAGGTAATAGCAAAAATACAAAATGCAAGGTAAAACTAAAACGAGATAATGAAGATTTTTCAGTCCGATTCTATACTCGAAATTGAATCAAATATTTACAATGAAAAATGGAAGGTGTTTAAAATATGGTGATGATAGTGTCTTTTCTTCACCAATATTAACATAACAAATATGGATGAAAAAAAATATAAAATAAAGTAATAGAGAATGATAAATTGTCGTTTTGATTACTTTAAGATGTGAACTGAAATTATTGTTGGACAAGTTATTTTTGATATAAATTAAATTTAGAAAAACATCCCAGATATTTATGGCATACGATAAAGACGTACTTCGGTAAAACAGCCCAATTTCTTCTTTTCTTCTTCTTCTTCTTCTGGCGACATCCGCGATCATCCGTGCAGAAAACGCAAGAGAGCTCCCATGGATCCAACCGAAAGGGGCTCATGCCCCGACCTTCCTACGGATGTTCTCTACGAGATCGGCAATCGTCTCGACACCCGCATGGACGTCCTCCGCTTCCGTAGCGTCTGCTCTTCCTTCCGCTCCGCCATCCCCGCGCCCCCCCGCCGCGAGGCCTCGCGATTCCCTCTCCGAATCCAGCCCGACCTCTTCCTCCGCGCGAGCACGGTCTACGCCCTCGAGACCCCGGACGGGGCCGCCGGCTCCGGCCGCCCGCGGTGGCTGCTGATGCTCGAGGAGTCGGCGAAGCCCGGGCGTATGCGGATCCGCAGCCTCTACTCGCAGCGGAAGATCGCGCACATGCTCCACAAGTTCCCGAAGGTACTCGATTCTCGCCAATCCCGAATGGTTGAAATCTGCAGACAATTCACGCTCGAGGGTACAACCGGAGGCCTCTTTCAAGGCGTACAGAAAGCAGTGATGCATCCGGATGGCGCAGGTTCTGATTCAGATCAATGTTCGGTTTATTTCATTGATAGAGGTGGGCAATTAGGTTGTTGGAAATACGGGGGCGAGAATTGGAGCTATTTAGTTGTTGATGGCCGACGGCGCCGTCGTTTTGTTGATGGCCGACGACGCCGTCGTTATGTTGATGGCCGACGGCGCCGTCGTTATAGCGACATCGTGGTTTATGATGGCAAAGTCTGGGTCGTCGATTCTGACGGGCAGATTTTGCGGCTTCATACGTCTTTCAGACTTCGAAGTTTCTCACTGCCGATCTACGACGTTGGTGGTCGCCGCTTCGACTGCTTTTCCTGCTTCTCGAGGCATTTGGTGGTGTCAGGCGGGGATCTTTACATAGTGTGCAGATACATTAGCGATGGTCCGTGTAGCGGTGGCTCGCCGGAAAAGACAAGTCATTATGAAGTCTTTAGATTGGATCAGCGACGTGCGAGATGGAAGGAGGTGAGGAGCTTGGGCGATTCGGCTTTCTTTCTCTGCAACCGCCGCTGCTCGTTCGCCGTCTCGGCGCAGGAGCTCGACGGGCATGGCGAGGGGAATTGCATCTACCGCGCGGAGATTAATTGCGTCAACTTTGAGGTGTTCAACTTGGCGAATCGTAGCCTCAAGTGGGCGGACTATTCTGACTTCCGGATTGGTTTATTGCGTTGATGAAGAAGGGCGATTAGGATATTGGTAGTATGGGGATGGACAGCTTGTCATGCCCCTTTTAAATGCACTTACGTTTGTAGTCTTTGGAATGCGGTTCTCATTCCAGAATCTAGATATAAATATGATTAAATTTTTATTTCCAGAAAAAAAAATGTTATTAAGATTACTCAAAAAATACAATTTATATATAAGGGAATGATATCACAGTCCCTAAATTTTGTCTTGTATGCAATGTCGGATTTAAAAAGTCTAATTCATTTAATGTGGTCGTTGAACTATTCCTTGATGTTCAGTATAGTAATTTGGGCAACCGACACTATGTTATTCATCAAGCTATTTTGCATCTCATGGATAACTCTTGAGTTAATTTTGCATGATTTGTGGAATTCCATATGACTATCCTTGGTCATTGTTCCTGTCATCTATAAGCATGTCTTGAGTTTTCATTTTGGTTCTTTGTTCTTCTGTGCAGTATGTTTAGCTGCTGTTACCTTAGTTTGCAAGTTGTAGTGGGGATTCAGTACCACGAGCTTTTCTTCTCTGAAGTTTTCGATATACATTTTGCTTAGGGAGACATGACAGTGGACTATATCTCTAGTATGTATCCTAATTAAGCAGTTAACTTCTCTGCTGCCTTCTTATCCTTACAAGCTGAAAGATCGTTATCTAATTGTCAAAGATAAAGCATAAGGAATCATAAGCCATGGCAGCAGACTAATTATTATCCATATCTTTTCTAATCAGTTGCTCTACTATTGAATATGTGCATTGGGTGCATGCATAGTCTCCTCCCTCACCTCCTTCTAAGCAAACTGTTTTAAGTATATTTAATTTTTCCAATATTGTCTCGTACAGAAGTTGTCATTGCTTCAGTCTAGTTGGCAGCTCCTCTCTGGCTACAGATTTGAGTTCTTATCGTCTAAAAGTTGTGGCAAATACAATAATGCTAGCATTTATTAGACCTCTACGAACACAAAGTTGCGTGGATATTAAGCTCATCTCGTCACAGCTCTTAGGCTGATGACAACAATGGGCTTATCAATCGGGTCTTTGTGATTTCATAATGCTGCGCCCTTTGATTATTGATGAGCCATCTTGGCCTTTTGACAAGCCTAGAGATTGACAACCTTCAAATCTTCCATTTGTCATGTTTTTTCATTACCTTTAAATCTTGATAAGAACCTTTTGTCATATATTACTCGGCAGTGTTTGCAGAGTCTGTTTGAATTATTTGACACGGCAAACTAGGTGTACCTCTCAGTTTCTCCTATCAAAAAAGTATTTTCGGGCATATGACCAAGTTTTATTCGTAGAACATCAAGACTTCTTAAATACGTGACATTCCATTTTGTTGTAGGTTGGGGAAGAGAGCTTTTCGATTGAGCTGGATGAGAACAATCAAGTGTGGTATGAAATACTCTCTTTCTCAAAGCCTGCCCACTTTCTGTCTTTCATTTCATTGGTTACCCATATGTACAACTCAAGCAAAAGTACTTTGCTCATCAATTTAGTAATGCTGTCTGGAAACATTAAGGAGCTTCTTAGCTACTTGTACTTAATGCTGCAAACTGTATACAAGTGTAGCATGATTATGTCCTCATGACAACTTTTTGCTAAATCTGCAATATGTTATGATGATATTGATTTTTGATACTAGTGTACGTCTTCTTCTGTGCAAACATAGTATGTAAGATGATTAAATGACGTGAGTTGGAATGCCAACTATTTGATGGCTTAAATTTGCCTTTACAACTACAAGTTTCTATACATGAGGTTCAGATATTGTGTAACATCTATCATACTTGAAGAGGGACACCAATCTAGACTCTAAAGTAATTGTAGCTTCACTTTTATGCATAAACTAAGTCTATTATGTTGAAATACAACATACTGTGTTAACATTGTCATCAAATAAATTTTGAATCAAGTATAGTTGGGATATAAGTTATGATGAGCAAAATGGTATGCATTAAAGGCATTTTAGTTCAACTTATCACTCCGTTTGACTTTGACCACTCAACTCTAATGCTGACTTTTGTTTCCACTACATCTGAACTCTAATGTTGGATGGCATTCCGAGACGATCGACTATTGTCAGTAGCGCTGCATCGAGTAGTTTTGTTTTGTTTTTTTTTTTTTTGGGGGCGAGGGGTTGGTTCCATAGGCTCTTATTAATGCTTGCTTGTTGTCTATTTCATTTCAAAAACAATCCACCGTCAACCCGCAGGTTAATTTTTCTATTCATCATGGTCCACTAGCCGAAAGTTCACAAACAATCTCATCAATCTCAGCCCTATCATTGGATTTGCAGTTGATTCTTCTCATCGTGCTTTAGGGTGAGCATGGTTCTAGAATAAAACCAAGAACTTGATAATTGGATTGGTAAAAACTTGTAGGTTCCAAGTTCTAAGATATGTGGGGTAGGTTTCAGGTTTCAAAAAATTAAAAACCTGTTGATGGGTAGGTTTCATGTTCTTAGTTGGAGAAACGTGGAACATGTCACCTGTAACTTGAAATATGGAATAAGTTTTAATGTTTTTCTTGATCCATGTCTTCGTACAATCCTTTGATATGCCATGTCGTTCGATGATAAGTGTACAATTTGGAAGCACTAATTCAACTTTTTATTTCATGACTAAGATTTTTCTTTTATTAATATTCATATTTTTTGTGTGTATAAATATAAGTTATAGTTAGTGAATTGTAATCGCTCAAATAATAATATAAGTGGAATTGTGATAGGCCTTGGAACTGATTCTACAACTTATGGCAGGGTAGATTTTAGATTCTAGGGTATGTAGAGAGATTTCGAGTTCTGAGAAAGGATTTGAATTGATGTCCTTTCATTGATTTCTCCTAAATTGCATTGATTTCTCCTAAAATTTCATTTCAATTGGAATTTGGTTATTTTCAACGAGGATCCTCGCTAAGCATCCATGGTTGAATGGTTAAAGCGCCCAACTCATAATTGGCGAATTCGTAGGTTCAATTCCTACTGGATGCACGCCAATGGGACCCTACAATAAGTCTATTGGAATTGGCTCTCGACCATATTTCGATTGTTAATACGATATAGAAGGACCGCTACTACAAATAGTACTACACCCTTGATCATGAAATATCGATTGCTTGTTGAACCCTGTGAATTGCGTGAAAGTAGGATACTCCAAATTCGGGGGTCCAAGAGTTTTATAAAACGTTCTTGGTGGAAAAAAATGTGAATGAAAGATTCCACGGAAACCTATTTCAACGCGTAGGTTTCAGGTTTTAGGTGGAACTTGTACGGAATCTGAAATTGCTCACCCCTACCTTGCTTTCACTTTATTGCTAAACTTCCTTACCCTTTTGCTTCCCTATCAACAACAATGCTTCACCTTTGGTGCCTTTTAAATTGGTATACCAAGAATAATTTGACTGAAAACTCTGCCTTGATGACAATCAAACTGCTAGAAATTGGAAGAATCTGATTTTGGATTGACAGTTCTCAGAGGCAATGCTAGAAAAAGTTTGAGAGATCATTCTAGCAACTTTTTCTTCCAAATGAGAGTACACAGACTTAAGACCTATCCTTGCTTATCCAAGCTTCTTAACAAGATTTCATTTATCATGCCTCGATTCATCCACAATCCACATAAGGTGCTACTGAACATGGATGTGCTGAGCCGTGAAGCAATCTAGCTTAACTATGTAGACAACTTATGCCGCTCGGAAAAAGTATCGTTGCGATCGAACTAAACTGGTGTTGGATGGTGTTGTGGCTAGATGCTTAGACCCCTTGCCTCATCAAGGTGCCCGATCTTGCCTAACTTTTGGAGTCAGCCCCTATGAATCATTTAGTTACTTTATGTGTTTGGGATTGAAAGTGGTGGACAATTGGCTAGCACTGGGCCCAAACTTTTGGAGTCAGCCCCACCATGAATCATTCAGTTACTTTATGTGTTTGGGATTGAAAGATAGTGAACAATTGGTTGGCACTGGGCATTTCGACGAAGGTTCGAAGTGGGAGGTTGCATTTTCCAATAATATAAGATATGCCATACTACAATCCATTAGTTAATTCTCACGTGTCCAAGTGGGGTTCACTTTTCACATTTTTCAAATGCTTTTATTATCATGATTGAGCCAACATGGGAACAACGATATCGGAGCAAGTGATTGACTAATGTTATTATTAAGATCATAATGTGATTCTAAAGATTATCGATGATGATGAGGATCCAATCCTTGGTTTGTTGGTTGAACCGCTGGGAGCCCCTTGATCCATCCTCTGCTCCCTCCACCGTGGTCAAGTCCACAGCTTTGACTCCCGCGGCCTCCTTATGGAGCCCAAGGTCCCTTGCTTCCTTCACCCCTCTCCCAAAATTCCTCCGCATTCCCGATGCCTATGATGACTCCTCCCACCTCCAAATTATCCTCGACCTTTGCGACTCCCCCAACCTCCACCGCACCCTCGTGTTTGCTAGCCCCCTCGGAGATCTCAACATCGCCCACTCTTCCTATTTGATTATAGAGTTTGGGCTCGTTTGGTTCGGTTACCCTCGTGTTTGGCCCCTTTTGGGCCCACTCTTCCTATTCGATTATAGAGCTCGTTTGGCCATCGGAGATCTCAACATCGCCCAATTCGATTCTAGAGTTTGGGCTCGTTTGGTTCGATTCTGGGGAAATGCCATTGAGAGAATACAAATAGGTGAAGGGTTTTTCGAAATGCTAGACTGTTTGGTAAACTATAACTGAAAAGTGTTTTAGGGAAATGCAAGACTCGTTGGTAAATATATATTTGAAAAGCCCTTTAGTGTGACTAAATTAAGTTTTATAGTATGAGTATTTTTAAAATTGCAAAAAAAAAAAACAATGACTATATAACATTTTTACATTATCATGTTGAAAGTAATGTAAAAGATATATATTAGTAAATTTATTTAAAAATTATATTAAAAGAATTTGATTATAGATTATATGCAAAGTTTAACTTTTGGCCTAGGTTTTTTAGATTTGTTTTTAACTTTGAATAATTTTTTTATTTATTGTAATATTAATCATATTTGTTAATTAATGATCAACATTGATAAAAAGTTGGGCTATTGATTGTCAAAAAATAAAAATGACAAAAAAAGGTGAACCCAACATTTGCAAATGGATTTTATTATTTTTAAAAAATAAAAATAAAATCCGATGAAACTCCGTCGCCGATCAACGGTGGTTGGGGTGTGGGGAAGATGATCGCTTTAAAAAAAAAGAAAAATAAGTCAACGGAGGAATAGTAGAGGTAGACTTGCATTTTCGAAATGCTGAAAGCTCCACTTGCTTTGGGCTTTTAGCATTTTAAAGTCTAGTATTTGGCTAATGACACCTCCAAATGCTGAATCAAACACCTAAATTTTTTCTAAGGGGCTTTCGGGCTAAAAGCCCTTTTGGGAATAGCCCTTTTGGGAATGCTGAACCAAATGGGGTGTCTATCTTGGACTAGCCAATTTCCTTTTTTATTTTCGATTTTATTTGGTATTTCTTGAGAATGTTGCTTGTGACATCAATTCTTCGAATTACACAACGTAAATGCCTCAAAAAAAAATCTTGTATATGCTAGAATTGGAAAAATGTAGCTTGAGCATCCTTGATCCTTTTTGTAAGGCCAAGCGACCAATCTACAAGAGGCTTGTGAGATTTGAATGGTTGATTCGTGTTGAGGAAATGTGAAGAAGTGGACGAAGCAAAACAAAGAGTGAGAGAGAGAAATTAGAGGTGGTGGCTGTAGCGGTAACAACAAAAATACAAAATGCAAGGTAAAATTGAAAGGAGAGAATGAAGATCTTTCGGTCTGATTTTGCATCCGAAATCGAATCAAATATTTATAATGAAAAATGGAAGGTGTTTAAAACATGTTGATGATAGTGTCTTTTTTTCTTCAATATTAACATAATAAATATGGATGAAAAAAATATATAAAATAAAGTAATGGAGGATTGTAAATTGTCGTTTTGATTACTTTGAGATATGGACTGAAATTATTGTTGAATAAGTTATTTTGATATAAATTAAATTTAGAAAAACATCCCAGATATTTATGGCATATGATAAAGACGTACTTCGGCAAAACATCCCGATTTCTCCTTCTCTTCTTATTCCGGCGACGTCGGCGATCACCCGTGCAGAAAACGCAACCCATGGATCCAACCGAAAGGCGCTCATACTCCGACCTTCCTCCGGATGTGCTCTCCGTGATCGGCAATCGTCTCGACACCCGCATGGAAGTCCTCGGGTTCCGTAGCGTCTGCTCTTCCTTCCGCTCCGCGATCCCCGCGCCCCCCCGCCGCGAGGCCTCGCGATTCCCTCTCCAAATCGAGCCCGGCCTCTTCCTCCGGGAGAGCACGGTCTACGCCCTCGAGACGCCAAACGGAGCCGCCGGCTCCGGCCGCACGCGGTGGCTACTGATGCTCGAGGAGTCGTCGGAGCCCGGGCGTATGCGGATCCGCAGCCTCTACTCGCAGCGGAGGATTATGCACATGCTCCCCAACTTCCCGAAGGTACTCGATTCTCGCCAATCCCGAATGGTTGAAATCTGTAGACAATACACGCTCGATGGTACAACCAGAGACCCCTCTGAAGGTGTACAGAAAGCAGTGATGCATCCGGATGGCGTAGGTTCCGATTTAGATCAATGTTCGGTTTATTTCATTGAAGGTGGGGAATTAGGTTGTTGGAAATACAGGGATGAGAATTGGAGCAATTTAGAGGTTGATGGTAGCGACATCGACGAGTATGATGACATCGTAGTGTATGATGGCAAAGTCTGGGTCGTTGATTCCGTCGGGCAAATCGGGCAGATTTTGCAGCTTCATACATCTTTCAGACTTCAAAGTTTCTCACTGCCGATCTACGACATTGGTCGCCGCTTCGACTGCTTTTACTGCTTTTCCTGCTTTTCGAGGCATTTGGTGGTATCAGGCGGTGATCTTTACATAGTGTGCAGATACACTAGCGATGGTACATGTAGCCGTGGCTCGCCGGAAAAGACAAGTCATTATGAAGTCTTTAGATTGGATCAGCGACATGCGAGATGGGACGAGGTGAGGAGCTTGGGCGATTCCGCTTTCTTTCTCTGCAACTGCCGCTGCTCGTTTGCCGTCCCGGCAAGTGAGCTCGATGGGCATGGAGAGGGGAATTGCATCTACCGCGCAGAAAGAAATTGCAACAACTTTGAGGTGTTCAACTTGGTGAATCGTAGCCTCGAGTGGCCGGCCTATTCTGACTTCCGTGTTGGTTTATTGCTACGTGCTACGGGGATGAGATTTGGCATGTAAAAGGCCGCAAGGCTAGTATTGAGGTTGAAAACTGATGAGCAATGCACCTGGACTTTTAGCAGAAGTTTCTAACATTATTTATATGATGCAGATGCTTTCTCCTCTCTTCCAACAGTTAGGTTGTACCTGCGGCAGGACTGCAGGAGCAACAACGAAGCCCACCTTGTAAGGACCGGCAGATCGGAAGAGAGGAATAAGGGCAGGACTTACCCGAACAGCAGTGACGCCGATGGTGGACCCGACGCATTTCCCAGCCCAGATCTGGCACAGAGACTCGATTTAACCGGAGGGAAGAATAGAAGATTCTTCGGTGCTTTGCAACACTGTTGTTGCCTGCGTCTAACAGAGATTCATTTGGCAGGATAAGGGATGGGTTTGCTAAAAACATTGAGGTGAGTTCAGCGGAAAACATTGAGTTGAGTTCAACAAAACAGGCGGAGGCTGTAACTTTGGTTGAAACTCTAGACTTCATCTCTTCTAAGCTTTCCCTGAGTAGTATGAAAAAAGAATTCCTACTTCAGTCTGATTATTGTACGCTGGTGGAGAGTGTTCTCTCCTTAGCTTCTTTAAGTTGGGCAGTGCAACCTCTAGTGGACAAGGTTAAGCATAAAATGGCGAATATTTCGGGATTACTTTAGCCCACTGTAATCGCGCCACCAACAAAGTGGCCGATTAGTTAGCCAAAGCCCATCGTATGGGTTGTTTCCCTAGGAACTAGATTGTTAATCCCCTCTTTGCTCTTTTGGATTTACTTTGTACTGATGTTCATGTTGTATTCGTTCGGAATCTCAGTTAGTAATGAAATGCAGCTTATTAGTCCCCCAAAAAAAAAAGCAGCCAAGATAAGAACCCCATTGACGTGTTAGAGCATCATACTTGTGCTAACTTAAACCACAGGACAATTGATTATCCTTGTTTTTATCGTCCTGTTCTATATATATACTAACTACTAAGGCTTCTAGTGCGCTCAATTTAGTATTTATTTACACTATGGAACACGGATTGAAACAACTCATGTTACAAAAAAAACAAAAAATACCCTTCATAACCCATAAACCCCTTAATGCCATGAACTCCTTAATGCATTGACCTAAAAGAGAAATTATTATATGGTCTATAGACGATATAGATGAACATTACAAGATCAATTGTCCTGATGAACTTGGTCTACATGGTTTATATGTCATGCAATGTTTTTTTCTCAGATTTAAGAATGTGTTAATTTCCATTGCCATTACCAACCAGAACCTCTTAAACAGAAACGACCATCTTGATATCCTTTGCTTTTCGGGTGAAAGTTACCAAGAAAACAACACAAGAAGAAAAACTGAAGCTCTAAAAACATACTGCTGCAGTGATTCTGGACACGGACATAAACAACAAATGAAGTTTTATTTGCAAAAAAAGGTACCTAGATCATATACCGGTGATCTCTGTAGATGTCAAAACCAGTAACTACAAGCATTCAATTAAGAAATTCTACATACCGAGAAAAATTGAAGGTACTATTAGCCAAAAGGAACTCAAATGCTTAGAACTCACTCCCTAGAGAAGGTCATTTACAAGTGACGTGCTGAAAATTGGCTTGTCTTTGCTAGCTTCATACATTGCGGCACCATTGCTACTGCTCTTCCTCCGAGGCTTCGCCTCTCTGAGCATGGTTATGACATCCCTCATGGAGGGCCTATATCTCAGTAGCTTTGCTGTATAGAGGAGCACTATTATGAGCACCAAAAAGCATTTCTTCCTAAACATGCTTGCAACATTGGGGGTCTAGAGCTTCTTCCAGAGCTCCGTTGTCCCTAATTTTCCTCCGTATCCACTTGACAATGTCGACAGATTCTCCGAACTTGGGGTATAGAGGCCTTTTGCTTGCGATGAGCTCCAATAGTACGACACCAAAGCTGTATATGTCTATCTTTTTGTCGACCTTCATGGTGTATCCGTACTCTGTCGACGAACATAAAAAAAAAAATTGCAGCATTCTTAGCTAAGGAAAGGTGATGAGCATATGTGGTACTTTCGTCACTTTTTAGCATTGACTAGTAGCTATTTTGCAAGGGTAATAAGGTTATTAACTGGGACACTAGAAAGATCTGATAGTTGATCAATTTGATGAAAGATTATGAGAGTATTAATCAACTTACCAGGCACAATGGGCCCGTTTGGTTCAGCTTTCTGAAATGCCATTGGGAGAATGCAAATATCTTTGAGATAAATGGGTTTTCCGAAATGCTAGATTGTTTGGTAAACTAACATTGAAAAGTGTTTTAGGGAAATGCAAAACTATTTGGTAAACTTGTATTTGAAAAGCTATTTAATGTGACCAAATTAAATGTTTTAGTTTTAGTATTTTTAAAATTGCAAAAAAGAAATAATGAGTATATAATATTTTACATTTTCATGTTGAAAGTAATATAAAAGATACATATTAGTAAATTTATTCAAAAATTATATTAAAAGAATTTGATTATAAATTAAATGCAAAACTTAACTTTTAGCTTAAGGTTCTTTTAGGTTTGTTTTTAACTTTGAATATTTTTTTTAATTATTGCAGTATTAATCATCTTCGTTAATTAATGATTATTCTAGTATATTGATAAAAAGTTGAGCTATTGATTGTCAAAAGATAAAAATGATATAAAAAAGGAAAGTAAACTTATTCGGTGGATGGTAAAGCGACCGATTGTAGATGCTAATTTTTTGGAGTAAGCACTGCATATAAAAAAGGAGGTCCTAATTAAGAGAAATAAAACCAAGTCTCTCTCATACAAATTTGACTAGAAAGAGCCATTTCATGATAGTAAACATGGTCATATATGTCCGGAAAAAAGAAATACGTTATACTTAGTATTACAAATCTCAACGACTTTGTAAACTTATCGCTATTTCATCACGTAAAAAAGCCATGTCCGGAGATGCATACGAATTTGAAGTACCCACCCCTTCATTTGCATCATCATGGTCAACTGAATATCCATAATCATGATCCAATTATGCTTGTTCAAAATCCGTATCAGTTACGTTATTTCTCCGTATATAATTGTGCAAAGTCATTGCCACTACCACAATTTGCACTTGCTTCTCATACGGATAACTTGGCATATGAGTTAAAATCCTCAACTTCTGTTTTAATACACCAAAGGCTCGCTCAATTGTCGAGCGTAGTGAGGAATGGGCACGGTTGAACACTTCTTGATATCCCGTAGGTGAAGGACCTTCTTGAAACTCTGGCAAATGATATCTAACTTCTTTATATGGCCCAAAATAACCAGTAGGATTTGGATATCCAGCATCTACTAAGTAATATTTACCTACATATATATATTGTAAATTTAATCAACATATGCCAATTAGATATATGGATGTATCTAAACCATTGACTAACATACCTGGAGGAGGATGGGGAAAATTTGCGTCACGTTTTCCAATAGCTTCATAAAAGATACGGGTATCATGAGCTTATCCCTCCCAACCGGCCCAAACATAGACAAATTCCATATTAAAATTACATATGGCTAACACGTTTTGAGTTGTTGTTCATTTTCGACTAATAAAACGAATTTGATCATACTTAGGTACAACCGCTGAAATATGTGTGCCGTCAATAGCTCCAATGCAATCATTAAAATATGGATAAAATCGTCGATTTTTCTCGATCTTCTCTGGAACTTTTCTATATTGTGGATCAGTTGGTTGGATCAAATCTTTTCCCATATCGCATACTTTATCTAAAACTAAGTTAAAGTGCCTACTTATGGTTTCTCCGGAGTGTTGAAAACGCTATTGTGCTAATCTATTACCTATACCATGTCTTAGAATATGAAGAAACATACCAACCATTTCTCTAACATCAGTATTCTTAGATCCTTGAAGGCCATAACGTGTTACTAAATCATGCGTTAAATTGTCAAATACAATCTTATGCATTCTAAACATATTGTAGCACCTTATCGGATTAGCATCTTCGCCAATCAACTCTTTTAACCATACATAACATGTATATGTTGAGGTCATGCAATGTTGTTTGCAAAGATTGGTCACTTGATAAAGAATTGCAGCTTGAGTGACTGAGATAAGATCCCATAATTCATTTTCCTCTTGCTCATGATTTTCCCTTGAATGTGAATCATCCATAACTGCTTCAAGTAACCAAATATAAAAAGAAACAATGTATTAACCATCGCATAAATCCTCCATAATTGTTTTAAGTAACAAAATATAAAGAGAAACAACATATTAACCATCACATATATGCAAACTATCACATTAAGAGATTACCAAATGAAAACAATTCTAACATCAAACGTAAATTGAAATTAGGTTCACAAAGGCTGCAAATAAAGATCCATAGATGGAAATAAAGTGGAATGACTAAGCTTTAAACATGAAAATAATAAGATGCTAACATCCTCCTATCTACGAAGACTTGATTCTTTTCTCATCTCATATTTGAGATACTTTACTTTCTTTGTATCATTTTTAAGCTTATGAAAACTTGCCTATTGTCTATCTTTTCCTTTAAATGAGAAATTGAAAAAAAGTACAAGTCTTCGTCTTCCACAATCTCAGGTATGGAATCCAATATCTCTATAAGGTCCTCATAAGGACCGACTAAACTGGTTGCGTTGGATGCAGCACTGGTAGTGCTCCTACTCTCAACAACTGTAAGCAGCCTGTTAATTTGTGTTCCTAGCTCCTCTCTTGTGCTCAATTTTTTTTTATCTTTCTTCCCTCGAGCTTGCATCTTTGAAGTCTGTGTGGCTCTCTTACGAGTTTGAGTTCCAGTTGGTTCATCCACACGATCCTTCAAGTTTTCATCAGTAGACCCTACAACATCATCGATACCAGGTTGTGTGGTCTCCACATCATTATCAATAGATAAACCTTGTCCATGATTCCATGTGATTCCTCCAGTAGCAATTGTATCTCTGAACATCATATCTAACTTTACTTCAAGATCATGATATATGCCTTTCATCCTAAAAGCCTTAAACTTTGGATTAGCCTGTTATAATGAAGTATTTACATAAGTTGTAGACTTTAGAGGTGAGCTTAATATGAAAGAAAAAAAAGAAGAAGTGAGGAAAACCTGAATTTTACGCTCCCACCATTCGTCACTCACATCAATGGTTTTCTTCCTTAAATCCCATCCTAATCCAGTTTCCTTATAAAGCAATGACCTCCATCTTTTCCATTATTCCTTGAAGTTATCCTATTTACTCTTCATTTTTTGTTTATCATATTTTTTGCCCGTTAGCTCCTCAAACTTACTAATTATGACTGTCCATCCATCTCTTTTGTTGTTTGCAGGACGATTGCCTTTTTCAATTTGTTCGATGCACAAATTACAAAAAATTTCTACATCTTCCGAGCTCCAAAATGCCTTTTCCTTTGATGAACTCATCTTCTAGTAAAGTGACATGAACAAATTTAAGAGACACAAACAAACAAGATCAACCACTTAGGCCCTCTCTTATTAAAAAACTAAAAGATATTCACTTAAAGAAAAGAAAACTAACATTGAGAAAAATAAGGACACGCAAAAACATTATACTTGCATAAAAAATCCTTAATGGTTCGTCGGTTAAACTCTTTTACATACTCACATTAAAGTACTAGATTACAACAACACTTTGTTAAGCACTCCCAAAGTTTCCATTTCAAGAGGTTCTCTTATTTCTCACCTAAGTAAGTCCTTTGCTAAACCCTAAACTTCTTTCACCAAGTACAGCATGACCTATTGAACACCGCAAATAACCAGCACATACTGAAAATGGATTCCAGGCGTAAGCCAATTAAACTATAGCTAATACATTATGAATAGGACATTATCCTTGATATAGACCAGCAAAAGCATTGCATAACGTGTTGCAAATCATAAAGAATGCACGTGAATAACATGTTGCATATCAGATTGACAGAAAGAGAGATGGACAAAGTCAACAGACGCAATATATTAGTTGTATCATATATTTATGACAGCAAAAACAATAGGCAATCCAAACTCTCTTAACTTTACATCATCAACATGATATATGTACACCTCAGACCAATAAAGAATGCACACTCACATTAAAGTACTAGATTATAACATCATTTTGTTAAGCACTCCCAAAGTTTCCATTTCAAGAGGTTCTCTTATTTCTCACCTAAGAAAGTCCTTCGCTAAACCCTAAACTTCTTTCACCAAGTACGGCATGACCTATTGAACACCACACAGTAGCAGATCTCAAAGCTCTCGGTCACACTAGACCGTAGCAACAAGTGGTTAGTACTTTCACCTTCTTGCTTGCCCATAAAACGCCAATTAATATACACCTTACCCCCTTCTAAGATTTTCACCAGTTCAAACTGCTCCTAAGAAGCTTCACATGCAAAAATGGCAACCTAGGGGCGTTAGAGTTTAGCTTCCAAATAGGCATGGAAATGAATTATCGCAACTATGCAGAATGATGACCAGGAAAAAGAACAGTGAAAACTTGCAATTTTGGGACCAAGTGAAAGCTTTGCCTACGGTAAAAATTGGTACCCATGCGATAACAATGCATCAATCAAAGCAAGCAAGATCGTAGACTAACTTGTTGCGGGGTGTGTCGGGGGTCGGAATGTGAACGAGATCGGAGCACAGGGAAGCCAAGTGATCGCACCACGTCCGAGCTTCGACCCACCCGGACTCGGCGCCACACAGCAACTCGTCCTCGCCTTCTTCGGTCAGGCGTTCCTGAGAGAAACGAGTTCACACATAACAGAACGAAAGAGCCCGGAATTCAGCTAGCAAACTCCACCAAGCACACACCCATTGCACACTGAATCCTGTGTGAAATTCAAGAACCGAAAAACCGCAACACTCCTAGATCAATAGAATTCCAAACGAACTGACAACGCCGGTCCGACCCCAATCACGCGGTTCCGGCACAAACCCAAGAAAAACATAATCATACCCACGAATCGAAATTGAACAAACACCCGAACAGACGAACAAGAACAGGGGGAGAAAAAGAGAGGGATCGGGTGTGCGAGAGAGAGAGAGAGAGAGAGAGAGAGAGAGAGAGAGAGGGAACAAACTGAGAAGACCGATAATAGCGTTTACCATCCAACGACAAAAAGGAATAAAGAGGGAGGAAGAGAGAGAGAGAGGGGCATACCAGGTAGAAGATAGAGGAGAGAAAAAGAATCGGCGAGAGCGGATGCGATGCTGCAAGAATTGGCGAGAACGGATGCTGCGAGAATCGACGAAAAGAAAAGAGCTTCGCGTGATGGACTGTAGAACAGAGGAGAGGAAAGAGCGTTGAGTCGAGAAGGTAGGGTTTTGTTTTGGGGTAGGGTAAAATTGGAGTTTTAACAAAATTTTGAGGGTAAAATGAACAATAAGCAAAAATTTATTAAGCCTCCCATCAGCATGCCGAGAATGCTGAAATGCCCAAGTAGCCTTTGAAAGCCGAACCAAACACCCTTAAATTTTTCCCAAGGGGCTTTGGGGGCTCAAAGCCCCTTGGGAAAGCTGAACCAAACACCCCCAATGTGTCCATAGGACCCTGCCACTATCGATACTGTTTCGTTCTTCCAGAGCATCATTCTTGCCAAGCCAAAATCAGCAATTCTGGCTTCTAGGTTCGCATCGAGCAAAATGTTGGTTGACTCGACATCTCGATAAAATGATCGGGGGATGGCAATCATGGTGGAGATAAGCAAGCCCTTGGACGACACCAAGCGGTATAAACAATCCTAATACCAGCTTCTCAATCTCTTGCTTCAGACAAGGAGTGACCAATTTAGGCTCAGAAGCCTCTAATCTCTTAGGAGGACTATATGGAAACAATCTCAAAAGATATCGCCATTTCACTTTCTTCTTATCTTCACTAACTATCTTAATAACACAGCAAGTCAGCAACAAGTAATATCTAATACAAATGTATCTATGAATTAAACATTAACTTGGCATCGATTCTACTAAGTAGAATAAAATAAAATAAAAACAAACCTTTGGATGTACGGGAGTTGCCAATGGGATGCCTATCGGTGGGGCTTGGGAAGGCGACGGTCGAAGGCTACGGCCTTGGCGGCGTTCAGGAGCAGGGGGCGCTTCGCGGAAGAAAGAGAGAGAGCGGGCAGAGCGACCTTCGCTCGCAGAGAGGGAGGCCAAAACACGAGCAAGGGTTCGTTGGTGTCGGGGTTGGCCAGTAAGGGCGCTTCGTAGAGGAAAGAGGGAGAGAGTGGAGTGGAGGTCATGAGAGGGAGGCGAAGGGGCGTCGGTGTCGACGTTGGCGTCGAGCGCGTAGGCGGAGGCGGAGGCATCAGCATCGGAGTCGGGGGCGATGGACTCCGACGCCAACGGAGGCAACCGGCGGAGGGGTGTTGGTGTTGGGTTTGTTGGAAGAGAGACGTGACTTCGAGGACGAAGAGAGAGAGAGAGAGAGAGAGAGAGAGAGAGAGAGAGAGAGAGAGAGGACTAGAGTCGCGAGAGGGAGGAGGAGGGGCGTCGGTGTCAGAGTCGGGTTTAGGGGAGGAGGCGGCGTCGGCGTCGGAGTTGAGGGTGACGGAGGCACCCGGCGGAGATGGAGGTGGAGGGCTGTCGGCGTCGCGTTTCACTGGAAGAGAGGCACGACTTCGCGGAGGGGGGAGAGAGAGAGAGCAAAGCGGACATTGCGAGAGGGAGGCGGAGGAGCGTTGGTGGCGTCGGCATCAGGTGGGGGGCAATTGAAGCAACCAGCGGAGCCGGAGGGGCTCAATCTTTATGTTTTCCTCTTAACCCTCCAAAATTTTTCTCCCCGCAACGGAGAACGGTGAGAGAGACAGAGAGGAGAGAGAGGAGAGAGACGATTTGCATAGGAGATCCGAGGAGAGAGCATTAGAGCAGAGCGTGTGTAGAGAGGTGGCCCTGAGGTGGGCCAGGGCCAAGTCCTCCTGCGTGTTGGTTTGAAGAGGAAGTGGAGAAGTGGGCCGACGTGAACCTGACACGGACATGTGTTACGATCTAAATAGTTCATAGTAAAAATTATGTGGCACTTTTAGGGTATGTAATATTTTCTCTCTTTTAAATGCACTTACATTTGTAGTCTTTGGAATGCAGTTCTCATTCCATAATCTAGATATAAATATGATTAAATTATTTCCAAAGAAAAAAATGTTACTATACTCTAGAATGAATGTGAAAAATACAATTTATATCTAGGGAAATGATAGTCATAGTCCCTAAATTTGTCTTGTATGCAATGTCAAATTTAAAAAGTCTAATTCATTTAATGTGGTTGTTGAACTATTCCTTGATGTTTAGTATAGTAATTTGGGCAACCGACACTATGTTATTCATCAAGCTATTTTGCATCTCATGAATAACTCTTGAGTTGATTTTGTATGATTTGTGGAATTCCATATGACTATCCTTGGTCACTCTTCCTGTCATTTACAAGCATATCTTGAGTTTTCATTTTGGTTCTTTGTTCTTTTGTGTAGTATGTTTTGCTGCTGTTACCTTAATTTGCAAGTTATGGTGGGGATTCAATACCATGAACTTTCTTCTTTAAAGTTTTCGATATACCATTTGCTTAGGGAGACATGACAGTGGACTATATCTCTAGTATGTATCCTAATTAAGCAGTTAACTTCTCTGCTGCCTTCTTATCGTTACAAGCTGAAAGCTCGTTATCTAATTGTCAAAGATAAAGCATAAGGAATCATAAGCCATGGCAACAGACTAATTATTATCCATATATTTTCTAATCAGTTGTTGTACTATTGAATATGTGAATCCGGTGCATGCATAGTCTCCTCCCTCACCCCTTTCTAATCCAACTGTTTAAGTATATTTAATTTTTCCAATATTGTCTCGTACAGAAGTTGTCATTGCTTCAGTCTATGGCAGCTCCTCTCCGGCCACGGATTTTAGTTCTTATTGTCTGAAAGTTGGGGCAAATACAATAATGCTAGCATTTATTAGACCTCTACGAACACAAAGTTGCGTGGATGTTAAGCTCATCTCGTCAGAGCTCTTAGGCTGATGACAACAATGGGCTTATCAATTGGGTCTTCGTGATTTCATAATGCTGCGCCCTTTGATTATTGATGAACCGTCTTGGCCTTTTGACAAGACTAGAGATTGACAACCTTCGAATCTTCCATTTGTCATGTTTTTTCATTACCTTTAAATCTTGATAAGAACCTTCTGTCACATATTACTCGACAGTGTTTGCAAAGTCTGTTTCAATCATCTGACATGGCAAACTAGGTGTATCTCTTAGTTTCTCCTACTCGAAAATGTGTTTTTGGGCATATGACCAAGTTTTATTCATAGAACATCACGGCTTCTTAAATAATAATGTGGCATTCCATTTTGCTGCAGGTTGGGAAAGAGAGCTTTTCGATTGAGTTTGACGAGAGCAATTAGGTATGGTATGAAATACTTTCTCTCAAAGCCTGCCCACTTTTTGTCTTTCATTAGTTACCCATATGTACAACTCAGGCAGAAATGCTTTGCTCATCAGTCTAGTAATGTTGTCTGGAAACATTCAGGAGCTTCTTAGCTACCTGTACTTAATGCTGCAAGTTATGTACAAGTATAACATGCTTATGTCCTCATGACAACTTTTTGTCAAATCTGCAATACGTTCTTATGATATCGATTTTTGATACCAGTGTACATCGTCTTCTGTGCAAACACAATATGTAAGCTGATTGAACAACATGAGCTGAAATGCCAACTATATGAATTTGATGGCTTAAATTTGCCTCTACAACTGCAAGTTTATATACATGAGATTCCACTTGAAGATGGACACCAATCTAGACTTTGAAGTAATTATAGCTTCTAAAAATCTGCACTTTTATACATAAGCTAAGTCTATTATGTTGAAATACAGCATACCATGTTAACATTGTTATCAACTAAATTTTGAATCAAGTATAGTTGGGATATAAGTTATGATGAGCAAAATGGTATGCATTAAAAGATACTTTAGTTAGTTAACTTATCACTCAGTTTGACTTTGACCACTCAACTCTAATGCTGACTTTTGTTTCCACTACATAGGAACTCTAATGCTCGATAGCATTTTAGAGAAGATCGACTATTGCAAGTAGCGGTCCATTGAGTTTTTTTTTAGGGGGTGGCTATGTTCCACAGGCTCTTATTTATGCTTGCTTGCTGTCTATTTCATTTCGAAAACAATCCACCATCAACCAGGCTGATTTTTCTACTCATCATGGTCCACTGGCCAAAAGTTCGCAAACAACCTCATCAATCTCAACCCTATCATTGGATTTGCAGTCGATTCTTATCTTGCTTTAGGGGTGAGCATGGTTTTGGGGTAGATAATTGGACCGGTTGAAACTTGTAAGTTCTAGGTTTCAAGATATGTAGGGTGGATTCTAAATTCCAAAAAATGAGAAATCGACGGGTAGGTTCCAAGTTCTTAGTTAAAGAAATCTAGAACCTGAGAACTGGACCGGTGGAAACCAATAAATTCTAGGTTCCAAAATATATAAGATAAGTTTCGGATTTCAAAAAATGAGAAACTTGTTTCAACGGGTAGGTTTTATGTTCTTAGTTGGAAAATCTAAAACTTGGAACCTGTAACCTAAAACCTAAAACAAGTTTTAATGTTTTTATTGATCCATGTCTTCGTGCAATCCTCCAATACTCCATGCCATTCGATGATGACTGTATAATTTGGAAACACTAGTTCGAGTTTCTATTTTATGATTAAAATTTTTACTTTATTAATGTTCATATTTTTTTCGTGGTGTAAATATAAATTGTGATTATAAATTGTAATGTTCAAATAATAATAAAAGTGAAATCTGGATAAACCCTGAAATCGATCTTAGAACCTATGATAGTGTAAGTTTAACGTATAAAATATACATGATAGGTTCCAAGTTCTAAAAAATAAGGAACATATTTTAACAGGTATGTTTCAAGTTTCAGATGGAAACTATAGATTGGAATCTATAGAGAACTGGAATCGCTTACTTCTACCTTGCTTTTACTTTATTGCTCGACTTCTTTACTTTGCTTCCCAATGACAATGCTTCACCTTTGGTGCCTTTTAAATTTGTATACCGGGAGTAACTTGACTGAAAACTCTGCCCTAATGACAATCAAAGTGCTAGAAACCAGAAGAATCTGATTTTGGATTGGGGGTTTCCAGAGGCAATGCCGGAGAAAGTCTGAAAGATCATTCCAACAACTTTTTCTTCCAAATGAGACTACATAGACTTAAGACCTATCCTTGCTTATTCGAGCTTCTCAACTAGATTTCATTTATCATGCCTCGATTCATCCATGGTCCACGCAAGGTGCTGCTGAACATGGATGTGATAAGCCACGAAAACTGGTGTTGGATTGGTGCTGTGGCTAGATGCCTAGATCACTCGCCTCATTAGGGTGCCTGCTCTCGCCAATTTTTGGAATTAGCCCCATATGCTGAAAACACCAGATAGGGCATCCTTCAGCCCATTAACCAATTGTCACATGTCCAGGTGGGACCTAATTTTCCGATCACGACGATTCCGGAGCTAATGATTGTAATAATGCTATTTATTATGGCGATGATATGATTCTGAAGATTATCAATGTTGACGGAGGATCATATCCTTTCGAGTGTTGGTGAAGAAGGGAGGAAACTGCTAAACGGTGCATGTAAACTAAACGGGGAAGCGAGACGGTTGAGCCACTGGGAGCCCCTCCGCCGTCCCGCCCATCTACAAGTCTACCGTCTCCAACGACTTCGACTCCCGTTGCCTCCTCATGGAGCCCAAGGTGCTCTAGCTCCTCACCCCCTCACCTGAATTTCCTCTACATTCACAATGCCTACATGACTCCTCCCACGTCCACATGTCCTCGACCTTTGCAACTCTCCTACCTCCACCGCGCCCTTCCGGTCACCGCCCTCTCCTGGCAGCTCAATGCGCCCCCCTGAGAGCTCAATGTCGCCTGCTCTTCCGAACAGTGTGAGTGGCCCCGCAGAGAACCTACTTGGGAGATTATACACAACAACAGATTTCAAGAAGGAAAGAAAAGAAAGTGAAAACATGGCATTTGAAAGTCGCGAAAAATAACAATTTTTAGAAGATCACAAAAAAAAAAAAGAGCGAAAATTGAGCTTCACTTGAACACGTGGCGATTAACTAATGAACTAGAATATTAGCTAAGAGGCACTACTAGAGCATGCAAATTTAAATGCTCGCCTTTTTATTATTCGTAGCTAAATACTCTGATAGGTTTAAGTTAATGAACTAGCTTGTCATTTTTTTTCAACATGATACGGATTGAACATTTTTTAACATATTTAATATTTTTTTTGATGGCTCAAAAATCCTATACAGCTAGCAGTCAACGAGTAAACCTGGGGATAAGCGGGATGACCAATCACCCCTGACGTCCCACTTAAGACTCAAAGCGATCGAGATTCGAACTCCTCCCCTTCGTGAGGGGTAGAGAGCCCAAATCACCGGGATTCGAACTCCTCTCTTCGTAAGGGGGAGAGAGCTTAAATCATCGTGATCATCAAGGCGATGATTATTTAATATTAAGCTTCAAATGACCTTTTCATTTCTAAAAGCTTTAGGGTATAAATATCCCCCGAGTTAACTCTTCAACACTTAACAACCCCTCAACTCCACTAGCAGCCTCTCGTGGTCTCCAAGGTCCAATTCCCAATTCACGGTCTCCCTGATTCAACTCCTTCCCACGAGACTATAAGCATCAATGGCATGACCGTCACAGCGAACGGACTGGTTGTCTCCATCCTCTGAACGTCGCCCATCCGTTGCTCGAAACTTAATGCTTCGCCCACTCCCCATAACTCCTCTCCAAGATCCCACCGAGCAATACCCGCATCCGAGCCCTTCGCTGCCCCCTGTACCGAAGCACTCACCCAATCTCTTCAACCATCACTCCAGCTTCGAGCTCAACTACAGAAACGTCTGCAACCTCCTCCTCTCCATAACCCGCTCGAGATCGCTCCCGAAAGGCCTCCAACTCCACGCCCATATCGTCAAATCGGGCATCCAGACCATCCCTCTCGTGTCGCACCACCTCATCAACTTCTACTCCAAGTCTCAGCTACCCTTCTGTTCCCGCCAAGTTTTCGATGAGGCTCCGAGGAAATCGGCCACGACTTGGAGCTCGATCATTTCGGCGTTTGCCCAGAACGAGTTTCCGTGGCAGGCCGTCGAGTACTTTCGTGGAATGGTTAGTGGGTGCGTTTTGCCTGACGATCACATATTCCCGAGTGCCACCAAGGCTTGTGCGATTCTGGGTCGGTGTGACGTCGGGAGGTCCGTCCATTCTTTGGCGGTCAAGACCGGGTTTGATGTCGACGTGTTTGTGGGGAGCTCCCTGGTCGATATGTACGCGAAGTGTGGTGAAGTGAGGGATGCGCGGCAGATGTTTGATGAAATGCCTGAGCGGAATGTGGTGTCTTGGAGCGGGATGATTTATGGGTATGCTCAGATGGGAGAGGATGAAGAAGCGTTGGTTTTGTTTAAGCAAGCTCTGCTGGGGGATTTGGACGTTAATGATTTTACTTTCTCGAGTGTTCTTCGTGTTTGCAGTAATTCTACTCTGCTTGAATTGGGGAAGCAGATTCATGGCCTATGTTTCAAGACCAACTATGATTTGTCGAGCTTCGTTGGCAGTTCTCTAATCTCATTATATTCTAAATGTGGGGTCATCAAAGAAGCTTATCAAGTTTTTGGCGAGATACCTGTGAAGAACCTTGGCATGTGGAATGCGATGACGATTGCCTGCGCTCAGCATTCGCACACGCAGAAGGCATTCCAGCTGTTTAAACAGATGGAGAGTTGTGGGATGAAGCCAAATTTCATTTCTTTTCTGAGCATCCTCTATGCTTGCAGTCACGCGGGGCTTGTTAGAGAAGGTGAATACTATTTTGAGCTAATGAAGAAGTATGGCATTGAACCGGGGCATCAACATTATAGTTCAATGGTGGATTTGCTTGGCCGAGCTGGAAAACTGGACGATGCTCTATCTCTAGTCAACAAGATGCCCATTCCGCCTACGCAATCTGTGTGGGGTGCTTTCTTGACCGGTTGCCGTATTCATAATAAAACCGAACTTGCAGCCTTGGCGGCTGATAGGGTCTTGGAACTTGGCTCCGTGAGCTCAGGCCTGCAAGTGTTGTTGTCCAATGCTTATGCAGCTGCTGGAAGATATGAAGAAGCAGCCAAAGCTAGAAAAATGCTCAGAGACCAAGGGGTGAAGAAGGAAACGGGTTTAAGTTGGGTTGAAGAAGGCAACAGAGTCCACACATTCACTTCTGGGGACCAATCTCATGCAAAAGCCAAAGAGATCTATCAGAAACTGGACGAGTTGGGGGAGGAAATGGAGAGGGCCGGTTATGTTGCGGACACGAGCTTCGTGTTGCAAGAGGTGGACCGAGAAGAGAAGAATCGGACTATCCGGTACCACAGCGAGAGGCTCGCCATCACCTTCTGTCTGATCACATTCCCACCGGAGAGGCCGATAAGGGTCATGAAAAACTTGAGAGTGTGCGGGGATTGCCACTCGGCGATCAAGCTCATGTCGAAGTGCACCGGAAGAGCGATCATAGTGAGGGACAATAACCGGTTCCATCGTTTCGAGGACGGCAAATGCTCGTGTGGGGACTACTGGTGATTTAGACAGCAACGAATTAAGTTATAAAAGAAAAGAAAGTAAAGAGCATACTTTTTATTTTTTATTTATTTTTGGGGTAGCGATCATCTCTGGATACAAATTTTCCATTGGATTCAACTGTTTTCTTCCAGTTTTGTTTTGATTTTTCGGGCGACATTGGCCGGTGGGATGGTGGGTTTGGTTGGGATTGGTTAGTTGAGCGGGTTGACTTTCGATTCGGACCAGGTGGGAAGCTTCGGTAAAGGGTTAGATGCTGTCGGACCGGTCGGTATGATAGCGGGGTTTGTTGTCACTTGTCCATCTCCCACTGTCCAGTCATTGGCTCATTGCGGTTTCGTCCTTCTTTGTGTTTCCTCTCGAATGCTTTGCGAGCACTCATTTTTCTGGTCCGTGCGAAGGAACGAAAGATCTTTGGGCCCATTCAATTCGAGTAAACTAAATGCATGCTGCTTTCAACAGAAGAAAAGTCAGACTAGCACAAGAAACTCTACTTTTTGTGCGTGGCTAAATCAGAACCATGAAGCTGTTCAAAAAATCAGAACCATGAAGTCAAAGCCTAAAAATGATAAGAAGAATAAGAAGAATCTGAACTATGAATGCTTTCAAATTACTAATGAATATCATATCGCACACCGTACTTTGACATTCTTAATATTCTTTTAAAGAATTAAATAGAATTCTAATAAGTCAGATAGATATGTAGAGTCACTTTAATAAGATCATATTCGTTAAACCTTTCTTTTTCCTTTTTTAATATCTTTTTATGCAACGTATTAATACGACGGACGATGAAGCTCGAGGTTCTATTATGGTGAAACTTGGAATTCGAAAGCTTGTCCAAAAGGAAAATGACGGAAAATACTTCAAAGCTTTTCTTTTTTAAATTTCTGGGGCAACTTATTAAAATCAATTACTAGGTTCTATATAGTGGCCGGAAAGTGTAACCTCCTGGTGAATCTCAGTAAATAGTAGATACCTCGTGCTCAATATGTGCCATCTAATCATTCGTTTTCAGTTAAAACGACTAAACGAGTGTATATAAATATATCCAAAAAGAGAGAAAAAGCCAAAAAAAGGAGTCTCTCCTTTCCCTGGGAAGATCGCGCCCCGTCTTCTTCAATCCGCCCTACCAACTTGTCCGAACCTCTCTCTCTCTCTCTCTCTCTCTCTCTAGCGTTCTCGAGTCCGGCGTCATTCGGTCGGAACTCCGTCCGTTCGCCGCCTCTGTGCGGCGATCTCCTCCTGGCGGTTCCGGCGAGAAGCCTGCTTGCGTGGGGAATCCGGTCGGCGAGCTCGATCGCGTCGCGCGGGGCCCCCCGGCTTCTGGATGAAATCCGAGGACCCCCGCCGATCCCGATGGTGGATTTGTGCTGCCCCCTCCGAGGCGCGTGCGAGCGGTGCTATATCTGGTTCCCCTGCCTCGCCGATCCCGGTATCCGCTCTCTCTCTCTCTCTCTCTCTCTCTCTTTCGTGACGAAGGAAATCTGGTCGTGTGTTCACACGAGGTTCTTGCAATGCGTGCATTTGCTTTGGCGAGCTTGAACGCATCGTGAGCTTTCGTTTTTTCACAGTTTTTTTTGGGTTGTATGCGGAAGTTGTTGTTTTTAATTTTCTCGCGAAACCGCGGGGATGCGAATGCGTTTATGCTCGGTGGTGCTGCGCCTTCTCGTTTCAATCTTAGTATCCCTCTTTGCTGAAACTGACTCTGGCAAGATGGAAATCGTTTCAGCTCGGAGGTCGTCGTTGCTGTTGAAGGTGGCGCTGGTGGTGCTGCATCTTGTCTACGCGGGCGTCGTCTTTCTGTTTGATAGGGATTTGATAGAGAAAGCACGGAAGGAGCCCTGGTACGTCGATGTCGCTCTTGGGTTAGCTCGAAACTAGCTTTTGTTCGTACAGTGTCGTGGTGGAAGTAGTAGAACGTGCTGGGTTAATTTGGTCGCCGTTAAAGATCATGGAGGTTTTATCCCCCGCATCAGCTGGGTTCTTTTGGATTTTCAAGTGATGACTTTTTTTGCCATTGTCTGTATACTGCCCTCTTCGGATACAACTTACGAATAAACCCTTTCGAGTGTGGTCTCAGGCGAGATTGCATCTTTAGCTTCAATGAGATAACTGAGAGAGGAGACTGAAGCTTATCACTAGCGTTTAGCACCAATGCCAAATATTTGGTGAAAAATGAAATTAAAAGGACAGTCTTCATTTCTTGAGAGTCAATATGTTCTTCACCATGATGGGCTATGTAGAGCATGTATTTCAGTTAACTTATCATCTCTGATAGTGGGGTTAGTTGATTTCATATGGTTTGTGTAGTACTTTTTTGACCTTTTCCTTTGACCTTATCTGACTCTCTTGTTATCCAGGTATATTGCTTTATATCTACTTCTCTTTGTGGCAACTTTGATTCAGTACTTCGTGACAGCTTGCTCTTCTCCTGGGTAATCAATAAATGCACTCAGTAGTGACTTAAATTGGCCATTTTGAACAAATAGTGACTGTCCACTTTTCTTCTGATAGATATGCCTGATTCTTTCAATATTTTTATGCTTCTAGATATGTTCTTGATGTGATGAGAGCTGTCAATGAAGCAAATGCCATGTTCACAAGTCGCTTCAAGGTGAGTAGTAATCCATTGTTCCATTCCTCGATGATCACCATTGTGGCTTCATTGTTTAATTTTTTTTAATCTTTGTATTTCCATGCAAATGTTTAAGCAAAGACAAACTGCTTCTAGCAAAAATGGGGGCTTTGTAGTTTCATCGGATGGTGATCAGTTGGGGAGAAATTTGTTAGGAAGTAATTCCACATCTTGGTCAAAGATGGTGATGGACTTGTATCCCCTCGGGATGTCTACAAGGTAGTGTATCATCAATTGCAGCTTCTTTGATTCTTCCAATAAAAGTGTAATCATCCACAAGATACTTGTTTCTGTGTTTCAAATTGGTATCCTTTCTGTTACCTATTGGTTATTTCAGTCATTGTATGCATGTGGTAGTCTCTTAGTTTTTAATTTTTGTCTCTGGGATTGAGTTCAATCCACTTTTATACTTTATGTATTAGCATTGGTAGCTGTGGCATTAAAGATCAAGAGAAGAAATAATTGAGTTGTAGGTGGTGCTTATTATGCCTATTCCCTCCAAGTTATAACAAGTTGTATCTTTGTCTAACTTGATTTCAGATATAAGTGGACTCTATCCTTTCATTGGTTGTTTGACTTACAACAGTTGCATGCAAAGTAATTGATGTTTCCTGTTTGTCCAGTCATGAGATAGTGGACAAAAGTTTCTTTAGAAGATAACAAGGGAAAATATTCCTGCCACATTAGTGGAGAGAGTTATCAAATGATGTATTCAGTATTGTGTTGCGTTTCATGGGTGTATGTGCAGAGAAAACATAAGCTTCGATGCTGGTATTTTTTGGCAAGAACTAGCTTAACTCAATGTTTCTTTGTCTTGCAGAACTTTAACTTGTTCCTACTGTAATGTTGAGCAGGTAAGTGATTTGTCAAAAGCTTATCTTTTCAGATGCATGAGATTTAAAGTATGTCTGAGTATGTTAATGAAATATGGGGCTTTTCTGTACTCTGGATGGTTTTTGTCAGCATACACCTTCTGGAGAGGATATAGATATTTTACTGATGTTGAGTTCATTGGACTTCCAATATCTATGAGCATCATATGCATGCAAGGTCTGCTTTAAAGTAATAGCACATATGAACAGCTGTACTTGTATGTTGTCATGCTGCATGCTAGTCATCCTAATAATGCCATAATTTGTTAGATGGGATATTTATGCAGATGAACTGTAAATCTTTGCTAATTCACCTTTTTTGCAAGGCTGATCCCCTGAATTTTCTAATTGGATGTATATGTTGAAACCTAAGATACTAGGTGGAATAAGAATAACAATGCTTTTGCCTAACAAACTTTGAGAAAGCTTTCTTTTCAACTTTTCCTTTCCATATACTTCTTTGAGATGAGAACCACCTTATGGGAAAATCCCGACCATACTTACCTCAAAGTTTCACTGAATATGTTCCTTTAGAATCTCAAATACTTCATTTAGGGCGTGTTGGTGTGGCTACTATTATTTTGGTTTAACCGTGGCTTATGACTTTCGGTCGTGCACTTCTTACATTTTGTACTTGATGTAATTAAGTTGTTGTTCTATATGATTTCTGGTTGAAAGCCAAGACCTCTTCTATATGATTTCTGGTTGAAAGCCAAGACCTCTACCTAAAACCTTTTAGTTTTGGTTTCCTTTTTCTTTTTCTTTTTTTCTTTTTTGGGGGTGGAGAGAGGAGGAGAGAAAAGGGAGGGGGGTTTGTTTTGCTGATGCAGAAATTTTGATGGGAGGAAACTAAGTGGTGGAGCTGAAATGATTGTTGTCTCCTTTTGTGGCCATTATGGGTTGATGAAGTAATACTAGTTCCAATTTGTTGTTGTCAATTAATGTTTTTGCAGCCACCACGAGCAAAGCATTGTCATGATTGTGATAGGTGTGTTCTTCAGTTTGATCACCATTGTGTCTGGCTAGGAACCTGCATTGGGCAGGGAAATCATTGTCGATTTTGGTACGTTGAAATTCCATCTACCTTACATGTGACCTGCACTGTATGTGTTCCTGATTTATAAGATATGTACTTTAACGTAGCATACCCATATAAAGTTGGATGGTCATTAGGAAAATAATGGATTCTCCGCTTTCAATGCAAAGATCACATGTTAATGTTTGATCCTAAATTAATTAATTGTTTGCCATTATGTTTATATGACTGGTAGTCTCTTCTAGCTATTTGCTCAAGTATTCTGTGTGTTTTATCATGAAGAAAATGCATTTTCAAAACTTCCGTTTCCAGTTCTATGTCTGAATGTTTTTTCCCGTGGCCCTGAATTAGTCTCTTTACAAATCACCGAAGTATGAACTAAGAAAAGAGCAGATACTGGGTTGGAGGACATGTCTCCAGCTAGCTTTAACGTCTCAAAAGATATTTTATTTAGGAATAAATGGTTTCCAAAATCTTTATTAGGGAATGAAAATGACTATTCTAGTCACTTTTTTTTTATATTGCCACTTTTTGTCTGATTTGTCCCTTGTACTTATGCTATCAAGGGAGCCAATCTATTAGGTTGACCATGCGTCCCCCTACAATCGCATGTAGCAGTATTTCTTGATATAATTGCCCGTTAATTAATGGCCCTTCTACTATACTGTTAAATTTTTTTATATCAGGTGGTATATTTGCGAAGAGACTGCATTATGCATTTGGACTGTGATCTTGTACATTACATACTTGACAGCTGACATATCAAGGGCTTGGTAAGTTATATCAGATCCTTCATTCTTTCAAGGAAGTTGCAGTAGATATTAGCTAGGTGAAAATATATTTTGATCCCATCAAATAATGCTTGGCTCAAAAAGAAGAGATGGTTAGTTTGTTTAAATAATTCCAAAGGCTTCTTATAACGCAAGTTTTGATTGCAATTTCATCCTTTTCTATTTGGAACTTAGCTAGTTTCAAACTTTGATCTTATTGTCAGGTGGAAGGATGCAGTCATGATCTTGCTGTTGATTTTTCTGTCAATTTCCTTGATTTTCTTGTTCCTCCTGTTGCTCTTCCATAGGTATGACATGTCATATATCTCTACGTTGTCAGAATTTTTTTCAAATGTGCATTTCCCTGAATGAGCTGTCTACTTTTTCATGCATTCAATCATATGAGGTCATACGCGCTACATTCCTATTGTCACTGCTCTACCAAGTTGTTTGGGTCATCGGGTGCCTTCGTGTGTGCTTATTGGGGCTCAACTTTGACCATATTCAATAATTCAGTTAACCTTCTTTGAGTGTGTGTCCAGCTTTTGGAGCATCATTTGACACTTATCAGTCTGTTTGGCTATTTCTCTGTTTGAATTGGAATTTTAGATCTGTCTCTCTGGTGTCAAGTGCTACATCTAAGTTCCAATGTGAAAGGTCAGTAGGGCTGCCTTCTTCCTGCTGTCTTGACTAGCAGGCCACTTAACTCCCATATGAGATTGCTCTTCCCAATGGCTGTGGGATTGAACACCTGGTCTTTTGAACTCTACTTACTCTACGAAAGAACATGAATATACAGTGACGAAAACTTCCTAGAGGTGGACATCCTAGAGGTAGGGATTTTCAGTTTTTATCTTACTTAGTGAGCCTGGGTAGATCAAGGCTCCAGTAGACTGCAGTTTGGTTGGCTTTGTTCTGGGCTGAAGTGCTAATCTTCAGTATGGAGAAATAAGGGAGGGAGGGAGAATTGTCAAGGGAGGGAGAAAGGGACCCTCGGCTAATTTTAGAAATTAGTCGATATAGTTGAACTGTAATAAAAATTGTCACAAAGCGATTGCTTTAAATTTCTTTCGATATGACTTGCTGGGGGGAGAGAGGGTCCCTCGGCTAATTTGAGAAATTAGCGAATATAGCTGGACTGTAAGGAAAATTGTCACAAAGTGATTGCTTTAAAATTCTTTCAATATGATTTGCTGGGTTATGTGTTTTTGAAAGGTTTTGGTCTTAATGTTTATGCTCTTTTGTTTGTTTAAGCATTGATTAGAGATTGCCACTCTTATTTCATTTTCACTGCAGCTACCTTGTTCTGACGAATCAGACCACCTATGAGCTTGTAAGGCGCAGACGTATACCATATCTTAGGTTGGTACACTAAAATGTGTTGCTGTTGTATCTGTCATCTGCAATGTACATAGATTTACATTTTAAAAAAGAATCAGAAGCACTAAAGCAACTATTTGCACACAAGTGAGGATTTTCTGCCTTTTTTTTTGGGGGGGGGGTAACATCTACTGAATGCTGCTGCAGCTTTGTTCTTTAACACATAGTCATTCTGAAGATACTTTGTATCATAGGCATGATGCACCTTCACCAAGAGTGTTCAATTGGACATTTTTTATAGGCCTACAGCAATACCAACTTCTGTTTGAAAAGACGCAAAACGTACTTGGAATCATATAATATAAGCATGATCCTTTCTTTTGACTAACTATCCATGAGAATGGGCTTGGTTAAACATGCAAGTGCAAAATACTGAATGCTACATTTGACCCTAGCTTAGCTAGATAGGTAGAGGAGGTTTTCTTCATGTCAATGTTCTAGCTATTTCTTCTTGGCCATCAATATACCAGCTTCTTTATGCAATTCTCATGCAATCTGCAGGGGTATTCCCGAAAGAGTTTATCCTTTCAGTAAAGGCGCTTGCCGAAATTTGTACCACTTTTGTTGTGCCAGAGGCAGTATATATGATCTAGAACGGCTGCCCACAGCACAGGAACTGGAAGAGAAGTCAAAGCCATTTACCTGTTTGGATGCTCTTACCTGTCGCTGCTGCTGCTGAGATTAGAGATCTTGTGACTGTTTTCTCAAATTTTTGCCCTTAAGGTATATAAAGAGTTTGGCTTGGAGGTATATTGGTGTTAATTTTATTTATCATGAGATGCGACGGCATAGGAACGGCAGTTTTATTTGTTTCTTGAGTTTTTCTTGTCAAGATCCAACTCTGTCAGATTGTATGCCTTGTTATTCTGGTGGAAGTGTTAAGAATTATTCATCAATCTTGCACTAATTTTGAAGCTTACTTCCAAACTTATATTCATGATTGTTTGTGATTTTGGTTGACTGTTGTAATTCTCATCCAAACCAAATGTTAGAATGAGCAATTTTTTGGCTTGCCCTAATTTCCTTTGGTATACTGCTTGGATGAATGTTGAAACCAGAATCCTTTACCATGTATGTGATCGCCTTATTCCAATTAATGAAATTTATGTATAGTAGGAGTTTCTTGTACCAATATATGAGCTGAAACTTCGTAGCAAGTGCTAGATAAACAGAGCATGGAAGGCAGACCTTTGTCTCTCCTCTTATTGTTATTGTTGAGAAGGCAGGAGGGATATCAGTTTGTTGTTTGTCGAAGAACTGGTGTAAAAAATTTCCTGATCAATTTTGTTGAGCTTCTCAAGAATGTGATTGCCACGGAATCACTGCTGACTGGTTCAGGTGGAGATTCTGTGTCGCTGCTAAATTACCGTTTGTGCTGTACTTGAAATTGTACGAAAGTGTTTGTACTTTGCCCTCGTCTTTTGGTCTGTCATAGGATTCGCTCCAGGGTCCCGCCTACATCGTTATGGACAGACCCGTTTAGCTTGCTACTTGCTTTGCATGGACTTCCCTTGGTGTTGACCAAAAAGTCATTCTTCAGATCTTTATCAATTAATTCTTTTCAATTTAAATCTAGTACTCACCCAGAAAAACGAGCAGGAGAATGCTCGTGACAGAAGTAGCCTTTACGGGACACTCCCCTCCCACATGATCTAAAGTTTGTGTTCCTAGGATTTCATGCGATGTTTGTGAATGCTCGTAGGGGTGGATTGTCGCTCCCTAAATCGCCTCCGAGAGAGCTACTACATTTATTAGCCGGCAAGCATGCTTGCCGATGCACTAGCGTTTGCTGTTTATTAGACGTTTCGGCTGAAATAATTCACCAACATCGCATTTTCCAATTCCTATCCTTACCAGGTGTGAAATTTGACTTTAACGCCCTATATGTCTCTAGTTTCCTGATGAGTTCAGGGTGCACACAGATTGTAAATCTAGCTGCACATGTTGTACAGCTTCTGCAAGCTTCATCGAGATAATAGAATGGTCAATATCCTTTATTTAGTCTTTTCTTGTGTGGATAAAAACCTAGCAGTACATCTCAGCTTATTGATCACCAGTACGTGAGCAATGATTTGATTTAGTAATAGAACTAGGCAAATGGCTGTTGGGTGTAGCAGTCCAGATTGTTGCCATATCCCACTGTCAGCAAGTCACAGTACCTCTTGTAGAACCCAATCCGGTCCTCCACCTGCGCGTTCGAGCCCTTCCCACACTCGATCCCGCCGTTGATAATGTTGGTGATGACCCCATACCCAGGGACCCGGCCAGCTGCGGTGTCTGCAGCGGACGGCTGCCACTGGCCGGTGACGACATCGTGGCACGAGGGCTTTGGTGACTGCGGCGTCATCCAGAACCAGAGGGCTGTCTTGAATGAGATGACGGGGTCAGTCGCAACCGCGTCCGGGTTGTTCAGGAGGTCAGAGTTGATGGCTTGCCCCGCCGGCCCGTAGTTGTAGTTGCTGGGAAAATCGCAAACAACCAATACATCAAAATTTGAGAAAACCAATCTGTCTTAAACCCGAAGCTACACCGACCATATTAGTGCCGTGACAATGAATTTAGAGACTACCATACATAATTAAATGAAAGGTTGATTTTATGTAACTTACTAAGAGATTTGGATGGGCCCACGTCCATAGTATTTCTTGCCAGGAGCACAAGGCCATTGCTGGTTGGCAACGCAGTAGTCTCCAGGATTGCCTTGCTCTTGCAAGAAGCAATATCCCCATGCATATGGACCGTCCGGCGCACTTGCCCATCCGCCTACAAAATAATTTGGTCGATCATTGCGAATCCATGCATTGTTCAATGGAAAACCATCTGTTTTTGCCAATGAACTAGGCTTCGATAACGCACGGCAAACTACCTAGTAATGACTAGAAACTGAAGTGATCAGTTGAGGACAAAAACCTGTAGTTTCGTGTGATGTCTGAGCCAAGAACGCTGCGATCTCTCGCTTCCTCGTGTCAGTGTCGCCTGTCGTCCCAAACCCGCCGAACGACTGCGCAGCCGTGATGAAGGCGTCATAGGTGTAGAACCCATTGCCGGGGCAACTCCGTCGTTGCGATGCTTCAGCATCTCGTTAAACAGGTCCTGACTGATCAAGCTGCCAATGTCCCCACTCTGAGCGGCGGCTCCGAGCACCGAGGCCAGGAGGAGCAACGGTATTAAGGACCCGAACCTCATTTTCTGCGAAATTGTGTGTTTGTGCTAAGGTAGTTCGTTTGTGGTTGGAGTTGGAGGTCCGTGTTGGTGGCTATTTATAGGAACTGAGAAGAGAGAGAGGGAGTTTAGGATTTGACAATTCAACTGACTGAAGCTAGTGACGGTCTTCCTCATACATCCAATGTTGACATTTTGTGCACAGACGCGGAGGCTTGTCCATGCCGTGCGCCATCGACCTTCTTTTACACCGCCTGTCACGGCAACGCGAAGACTCATTCAATCTTCTTCGAGAATGTCACGTAGTGATATTTCTTATTTATGTATATAAGCGATATTTTAGAAGAATTAAACGGTTTACTTACAATTTCCAAATGACTTATCGGAGCAAACCAACAGTGCTAGAGCGGACTCGAATTTAAAGGATTTTAGATAGATTTATTTGTGAAGAATCTATATTTCTACTGTAACTTTAGCATATACTCCATCGATCCATTTCACATGCAAAATAATGGTGAAAATGAATAAAAATTCAGATTTATGTAGTTCAATAGAGGGCAAGTGGGTCTAATATTTTGGTTAAGTTGAGTCATTTCATTGCTTTGGTTTTGGTAAGACTTTTTTTTGGGGGGGAAGGGGGGATAAGGTTCGAATTGGGAGGTCAATCCTTCCAGTGAACTGACCATACCCCAAATCGACACGGCTGAACAAGTACAGCATACCAAAGCGCGTGAGATTTCAATAATTTATTTGCGGATTGGACATCAATCGTAAACATCCGAGGCGAATGGATCCATTTACTGTTTCAAAACAAAATGATGCAGATCAAGTCGTATGCCTAATGGAATTTAACCTTACGATGACTCGACGACATGAATTCGTTCAGTCAAAGAAAACCGTCTTCGTTCAATTCAATTCAATTCAAGACCTCGCAGAAATACCAATCGCGTGGGACACTTCTCAGTCTTTATAGCCTTGATTGGAGGAGGAAACTGTCGATCGAGTAATTGAGCACTTCTGAATTTTAACCCTAGGCCATGATTTCATAGTAGATACCCTATGGATCGGCGGTCTTATTCGTGTAATTCTTTTGAACCGACCCGAATTGTTTAGTCTAGTTTAATCACAGCCGAGTCTCTTGAGCATTATTCTGTCGTCGGCTGTCAAAAGCTTCTACAAAACGAATTCATTAAAGGGTGTTGAAGCTCCCATCAAACTAATTCATCCTGTTTTCAATGCCCAAATCTCAGATGTATCGCCTCGTCTTTTCATGTACAATCTTAGTCAATGATCCGAAAATGTTATATACCGAGGCTACCATATGTCGATGCCACTAATTAAAATGAGCTGATTATTGGTTCTTAAAAGAGATCATCACCTTATCTTAAAAGTGGAAAATTCAAGATTACGTCGTGCTATAGACCGTAGGTCCGTATGAGGAAAGTAATCCATGGTATGGTTCGGATTAGGTTGGATTTACTAATTTTTTTGGTCAAATATGTACTGAAAATTGAATTTTTGTTGTCGGCCAAATATAACGGTCATAGATGATGCTATTTCGGCCTACTAAATTAAGCTTGACGAATGTAATAGGCCTGCACCAAGCAACCGATGAACCTATCTTTGGGCCCGTGCCAGAATTCAAATCACTTTTTGTAATAACCTCATCTTTTGTCCCACATCGCCTAGGGAGGGAGATATTGGTTAGTTTATAAGGCTTTGGTTCCTCTAACCTGTCTAACGCGTTTTAAAGCCGTGAGGGAAAAGACCGTGATTGATGGCGCACAGTGGGGCCCGGGATGTTACAAGTGGTATCAGAGCCGATTCCCGACCGCGTGTGGGACCACAGCTTTACGCCTGTGGGGCCATAGCGGCCCCCGCGTGTGGGACCACAGCTTTACGCCTGTGGGGCCATAGCGGCCCGGGATGTTACAAGTGGTATAAGAGCCGACTCCCGGCCGCGTGTGGGACCACAGCTTGAATGCTATTCTGACCCCTGTGGGGCCATAGCGGCCTAGAGAGGGAGATCTTGGTCAGCTTATAAGGCTTGTGGCCTAGAGAATGCTGTTCTGACCCCTGTGGGGCCATAGCGGCCTAGAGAGGGAGATCTTGGTCAGCTTATAAGGCTTGGGTCCGGGATGTTACACTTTTCATTTTCTAAGTGCAATATCACGTGGCTGGATGATGCTATTTCGGCCTAATAAATTAAGCTTATCTGGATGGTAGTCTCTTCTAGCTATTTGCTCAAGTACTCTGTGTGTTTTATCATGGAGAAAATGCATTTTCAAAACTTTTGTTTCCAGTTCTATGTCTGGATGTTCTTTCCTGTGGCCCCGAATTTGTCTCTTTATAAATCACGCAAGTATGAACTAGGAAAAGAGCAGATACTGGGTTAGAAGACATGTCTCCAGCAAACTTTAACGTCTCAAAAGATATTTTATTTAGGAATAAATGGTTTCCAAAATGTTTATTAGGAAATGAAAATGACTATTCTAGTCACTTTTTTTATATATTGCTACTTTTTGTCTGATTTGTCCCTCAATACTTATGCTATCAAGAGATACAATCTATTAGGTTGACCATCCATTCCCCTACAATCGCTTGTAGCAGTATTTCTTAATATAATTGCCTATTAATTAATGGCACTTCTACTATGCTGTTAAAATTTCTTATATCAGGTGGTATATCTGTGAAGAGACTGCATTATGCATTTGGACTGGGATCTTGTACATTACATACTTGACAGCTGACGTATCAAGGGCTTGGTGAGTAATATCAGATCCTTCATTCATTCAAGGAAGTTGCAGTAGTTTTAGCTAGGTGAAGATATTTTTGATTCCATCAAATAATGCTTTTCTCAATAAGAAGAGATGGTTAGTTTGTTTAAAGAAATCAAAAGGCTTCTTGTAACGCAATTTTGATTGCAATTTCATCCTTTCTCCATTTGGAACTCAGCTAATTTCTAACTTTGATGTTATTGTCAGGTGGCCAGTCATGAGATTGCTGTTGATTTTTCTGTCATTTTCATTGATTTTCTTGTTCCTCCTGTTGCTCTTCCATAGGTATGACAGGTCATTTATCTCAACCCAGAAGTTTTTCCAATGCGCATATCCCAGAATGGATGTCTACTTTTCCATGCATTCAATCAGATAAGGTCATACATGCTACATTCCTTATGTCACTGCTCTACTTGGTTGTTTGGGTCATCATGTGCCATCTTGTGTGCTTACTGGGTTTTAAGGTGGCTGCCTTCCGTGTGTGCTTATTGGGTCTTAACTTCGACCATATTCCATAATTCAGTTAACCTTCGTTGAGTGTGTGTCCAACTTTTGGAATGTCATTAGACACTCATCGATCTGTTTGGCCATCTCTCCGTTTGAATTGGAATTTTAGAGCTGTCTCTCTGGTGTCGAGTGCTACATCTGAGTTCCAGTGTGAAAGGCAAAAAGGGCTGGCTTATTCCTGCTGTCTTGACTAGCAGGCCAGTTATCTCCCATATCTTCCCAACAGCAGTGGGACTGAACACCTGCTCTTCTGAACTCTTTTTACTCTACAAACGAACACGAATATATAGTGATAAAAAATTCCTAGAAGTGGACATTCGAGAGGTAGGGATTTTCAGTTTTTATCTCGTAGCTTACTCAGTGAGCCTTGGTAGACGCAGGCTCCAGTAGACCACAGTTTGGTTGGCTTTGTTCTGGGCTGAAGTGCTAGTCTTCAGTATGGGGAATTAAGAGAGGAAGCGAGGAAGAAAATAGCCGGACTGTAAGCAAAATTGTCAAGGGAGGGAGGGAGGGACCCTCGGCTAATTTGAGAAATTAGTGAATATAGCTGGACTGAAAGGAAAATTATCACAAAGTGATTATTTTAAATTTCTTTCAATATGACTTGCTGGAGGGAGGGAGGGAACCTTGGCTAATTTGAGAAATTAATCAATATAGTTGGACTCTAGGTAAAATTGTCACATAGTGATTGCTTTAAATTTTTTTTTCGATATGACTTGCTGGGTTATGTAATTTTAAAAGGTTTTGATCTTAATTTTTATGCTCTTTTATTTGTTAAAGCATTGATTAGAGATTGCCACTCTTATTTCAATTTCTCTGCAGCTACCTTGTTCTGACGAATCAGACCATCTATGAGCTTGTAAGGCGCAGACGTACACCATATCTTAGTTTGGTGCACTAATATGTATTGCTATTGTATCTGTCATCTGCAATGTACATAGATTTACCTTTTAAGAAAGAATCAGAAGCACTAGAACAACTATTCGGACACAAGTGAGGATTTTCTGTGGTTTGTTTTGGAGAGCCCCGGGGGCGGGGGAGGAGAGGTAACATCTACTGTATGCTTTGCTCTTTAATGCTTAGTCATTCTGAAGATAATCTGTATCATGGGCATGACGCACCTTCACCAAGAATGTTCAATCGGAGATTTTTTATAGGCCTACAACAATACCAAGTTTTGTTTGAAAAGATGCAAAACACACGCGGAATCATACAATATAGCATGATCCTTTCTTTTGACTCACTATCATGAGAATGGGCTTGGTTAAACATGCAAGTGCAAAATACTGAATGCTACATTTTATCCAAGCTTAGCTAGATAGGTAGAGGAGATTTTCTTCATGTCAATGTTCTAGCCATTCCTTCTTTGGCCATCAATATACCAGCTTCTTTATGCAATTCTCATGCAATCTGCAGGGGTATTTCCGAAAGAGTTTATCCTTTCAGTATTGCCGAAATTTGTACCACTTTTGTTGTGCCAGAGGCAGTATATATGATCTTGAACGGCTGCCCACAGCACAGGAACTGGAAGAGAAGTCAAAGCCATTTGCCTGTTCGGATGCTTTACCTGCCGCTGCTGCTGAGATTAGAGATCTCATCACTGTTTTCTCAAATTTTTGCCCGTAAGGTATATAAAGAGTTTGGCTTGGAGATATATTGGCGTTAATTTTATTTATCATGAGACGCAACGGCAGTTTTATTTGTTTCTTGAGTTTTTCTTGTCAAGATCGAACTCTGTCAGATTGTATGACTTAAATTCTGATGGAAGTATCAAGAATTATTCATCAATCTTGCACTGATTTTGACGTTTACTTCCAAACTTATACTCACGATTGATTGATTTTGGTTGACTGTCATAATCTCATCCAAACCAAATGTCAGAATGAGCAATTTTTTGGCTTGCCTAATTTCCTTTGGTATACTCCTTGGATGAATGTTGAAACCAGAATCCTTTACCATATATGTGATCGCCTTATATCAATTAATGAAATTTATGCACAGTAGGAGTTTCTTGTGCCGATATATGAGCAGAAGAAGACTGAACTTTGGAGCAAGTGCTAGATAAACAGAGCATGGAAGGCAGGCCTTTATATTTGCTCTTACTGTCATTGTTGAGAAGGCAGGAGGGATATCAGTTCGTTGTTTGCCGAAGAATGGGCGTAAAGAATTTCCTGATCAATTTTGTTGAGCTTCTCAAGAATGTGATCGCCATGGAATCGCTGTTTACTGGTTCAGGTCGAGATTCTGTGTGGCTGCTAAATTGCCGTTTGCGCTCTACTTGAAATCCTACGAAAGCGTTTGTGCTTTGCCCTCGTCTTTTGGTCCGCCACACGATTGGCTTCAAGGTCCCGCCAAAATCGTTATGGACTTCCCTCAGTGTTGACCAAAAAGTCGTTCTGGAGATCTTTATCAATTATTTGCCTCCATTTAAATCGAGTACTCACCCACAAAAACGAGGAGGGGAGTCCTCGTGATAGAAGTAGCCTTTACGTGAACTAAAGTTTGTATTCCTACAACTTCATGCGATGTTCGTGAATGCTCATGGAGGTGGATTGTCGCTCTGCTAAAGCGCCATCCGGGAGAGCTACTACATTCATTAGCCGGCAAGCATGCTTGCCGATGCAATATCATTTGCTGTTTATTAGATGATATGGCCAAAATAATTCGCCAACATCGCATTTTCCATTGCCATCCTCACTGGGTGAAATTCGACTTTAAAGCCTTATATATCTCTACTTTCCTGATAAGTTCAGGGTGCACACAGATTGTAAATCTAGCTGCACATGTTGCACAGCTTCTGCAAACTTCATTGAGATAATAGGATGGTCAATATCCTTTATTTAGTCCTTTCTTGTGTGGATAAAAATCCAGCAGTACATCTCAGCTTATTGATCACCAGTACGTGACAATGATTTGATTTAGTAATAGAACTAGGCAAATGGCTTTTGGCTGTAGCAGTCCAGATTGTTGCCATATCCCACTTTCAACAAGTCACAGTACCTCTTGTAGAACCCGATCCGGTCCTCCACCTTCGGGTTCGAGCCATTCCCGCACTCCTTCCCGCCGTTGATGATGTTGGTGATGACCCCATACCCAGGGACCCGGCCAGCTGCGGTGTCTGCAGCGGACGGCTGCCACTGGCCAGTGACGACATTGTGGCATGAGGGCTTTGGGGACTGCGGCGTCATCCAGAACCAGAGGGCGGTCTTGAACGAGATGACGGGGTTGGTCGCAACCGCATCCGGGTTGTTCAGGAGGTCGTAGTTGATGGCTTGCCCCGCCGGCCCATAGTTGTAGTTGCTGGGAAAATCGCAAACAACCAATACATCAAAATTTGAGAAGACCAATCTGTCTTAAATCCGAAGCTACGCCGGCCATAGTAGTGCCGTGACAATGAATTTAGAGACTACCATACATAATGAAATGAAAGGTTGATTTTATGTAACTTACTGAGAGATTTGGATGGGCCCACGTCCATAGTATTTCTTGCCAGGAGCACAAGGCCATTGCTGGTTGGCAACGCAGTAGTCTCCAGGATTGCCTTGCTCTTGCAAGAAGCAATATCCCCATGCATATGGACCGTCCGGTGCACTTGCCCATCCGCCTACAAAATAATTTGGTCGATCATTGCTAATCCATGCATTGTTCAGTGGAAAACCATCTGTTTTTGCCGATGAACTAGGCTTCGATAACGCACGGCAAACTACAAAGTAATGACTAGAAACTGAAGTGATCAGTTGAGGACAAAAACCTGTGGTTTCGTGTGATGTCTGAGCCAAGAACACTGCGATCTCTCGCTTCCTCGTGTCAGTGTCGCCCGTCGTCCCAAACCCGCCAAACGACTTCGCGGCCGTGATAAAGGCGTCGTAGGTGTAGAACCCATTGCCAGGGCAATTTCCGTGGTTGCGATGCTTCAGCATCTCGTTGAACAGGTCCCGACTGATCAAGCTGCCAATGTCGCCACTCTGCTGAGCGGCGGCTCCGAGCACCGAGGCCAGGAGGAGCAGCGGTATTAACGACGCGAACCTCATTTTCTGCGGAATTGCGTGTTTGTGTTAAGGTAGTTCGTTCGTGGTCGGAGTTAAAGGCTCGTTTTGATGGGTATTTATAGGAATTGAGAGAGAGAGAGAGAGAGAGAGAGAGAGAGAGAGTTCAGGATTTGACAATTCAACTGACTGAAGCTAATGACGGTCCTCCTCAAAACATCCAATGTTGACATTTTGGCCACAACGCGGAGGCTTCCATCGACCTTATTATTTTTTTTTTTGGTAAAAATTCCATCAACCTTATTTTTACATCGCTTGCTAAGTAATACCGACACGCGATATGGACACGTAACACGACACGCTAACACGTTATTTTTCAAAAATAGATAAATCCAATATGTTAGGACACGTTATTTATTTTTAGTTAATTTAATTAGCATTCACAAATAAATAAATAATAATAAAAGAGCTTATAATGAATTTACAGCAATAATATTAATAAATCTATTTATAGGAAATTTGAAAGATATATCTAGAGTTAATGTGTACCTATATTTAAAAACATGTTTCTAACTTTAATAAAAATTATTAATAAAACTAACGACTAACAAAGATTATAATCAATTTATTCATATAAATCTATTATATTTTATAACGATTAATTTTTTTATTTATTTAATATTCAGTATTTTAATTTTTTAAAATCACTTTTTTTCTAACAAACCCCCCCCACCAAAAAAAAAAAAAAAAAAAACCGCCGCCCAAACCCCTCTAAAACCTCCCATTCAAAACTCCCTCCCCCAGACACAAAAACCGCCATCCCTCCAAAACCCCTCACAGAAACCACCATCCCTCCAAAACCCCTCCCCCAGACACAAAAACTACCATCCCCCAAAACCCCTCACAGAAACCGCCATCCCTCCAAAACCCCTTTCCCAAACACAAAAACCCTTCACAGAGACCACCATCCCCCAACCCCCTTCCGCCCTTGGTTTCTCCTTCGTTTCTTTCCCCCATCACCCATCCAGTCTGTCATTTCCCTAAAAATTAAAATCATCCTCTCAGCCATCCCTCTGCACCAGAATCTCCATTTAATTTTTTTTTTTGAAAGGTAATAGTTATATTTAGAAAAATCAAAAAAGATCACAGTATCAACCCACACTCCAAACAACATATCATAATAAGTGGAAAGATGCCGAGATATAGAAGCCACAGTCGTGGCAACCCAAAAGCATGGCATGAACAACCAGCAAACAGATACAAAATGCCCTAAAGTAGAGAGAAGAACATCCTCAGCAAGTAGCAGAATCCGCTGCACCGAAGGCCTTAAACAAGACGCACTAATTGAAAGGAAGGTAGCTAACGATCCCCAAAAAAGATGATGACCGGGTCAAAGCCCCAACTTCGCTACAACCTTCTATTCCTGAAGTTATCTTCAACATTCCTAAAAGTAATTGTTTTATGTCTGACTACTTTAAGGAGATGGTTCTTCATAACCAGGACAGAAAGAGACTATTCTTTGAAGAGAATGTTATTCTCCAAAGGAGAATCGAGCTATGCACTTATAAAATTCATTTCCCATAAGCATGGTGGTGGCCCATCGGAGATTACCCTCCCACGACTTGTTACGCCAAGGCAAATTGTATCTGGCTGCCCAAAAGAAGGCAACCGTGGCTGTGGGCAAAAAACAAATGCTCAATAGAATCTGGCACACCATTGCAAAAGGCACAAAAACAAATGGTCCATTTTAATTTTTGCTTTCATCTGTTCTTCTTGTTAAAAGTTAAAACTCTCATCCGCGGCCTCCTCTTCCTCCTCCTTGTCCGATTCTCTTCATCTTGATCTTTGCTCTCTCTCGGTTACCTTGTCGCAATCGCTTGCCGCTGCGCCTGCGACCCTCCCTCCTTTATAGCCGCAGCCGTAGCCTTCGGTCCTCCATCGCGCATCGCAGTTGCGGCCCTCCTCCTTGCATTCGTGGCCACGCTGTCGCCTCCGCAACCTTGCCTCTGCTCCCTCGCTCTTGCATCCACCTTCCATCGCCTTCTTTAACAATTTTCTCTACCTTCGCACTTGCAAACCTGCCCTTGAAACCACCGTGCTTCTCACAATTTCCGGACACGTGAGTCGAAGCGTGTCGGAAAGAGTTGAGCGCATGTCGAATTTTTCGACACGCATTGATCGCGTGTCGGACGCGTGTCGGACACGTGTCGGGTATCTGACATGACGCGGAAGCTCCTAGAATGTGTCCGTGCATCATAGACCGCTTGTGACGGCAAAAATTCATTCCATCTTCTTTGAGAATGTCACGTGGCAATACTCCTTATATATATATAAGCGATATTTTAGAAGAATTTAACAGTTTACTTTCCTTATATATATAAGCGATATTTTAGAAGAATTTAACAGTTTACTTACAATTTCCAAATGACTTATTAGAGCAAACCATCGATGCTAGAGCCGACTTAAATTTAAAGGATTTTAAAGAGATTTATCTATGAAGAATCTATATCTATACCGTAACTTCGGCATATACTCCATCAGTCCGTTCCACGTACGAAATAATGTTGGAAATGAATTAAAATTCAGGTTTATGTAATTCAATAGAAAGGGCAAGCAGATCTAACATTTTAGTTCAGTCGAGTTATTTCATTGCTTTGGCTTTGGTAAGCCCCTATTTCTTTTTGGGTAAGGTTCGAATTTGGGAGGTCGATCCTCCCAATGAATTGACCGTACCCCAAATCGAAATGGGTGAAAGAGCAAAGCATACTAGATCGCTTAAGATTTCAATAATTTAATTATGGATTGAACATCAATCGTAAACATTCGAGGCAAATGGATCCATTTACTATTCTAAAACAAGATGATGAAGATCAAGTCGTATGCCTCATGGAATTTAACCCCACAACGACTCGACGGCATGAATTCTTTCTGTCAAAGAAAAGCCGCCCCTGTTCAATTCAATCAAAGATATTAAATTAATGGAGTTTGGGACACCTGGAGTGTCATAACTTGGCACGGGAGACACTTAAGTGCCATAACTTCGAAAATGTATACTTAAGTGTCAGTTTCGAAGTTAAATGGAACATTTAGGTGCCATTTCGATAAAAATCCGGCCAAATAGTTGACATGGCAATTTTCCAGCAAGTTTGGTCCAAAACGGTGTCGTTTTACATGCTAACGTGGCGAGAAAATGCAAAAACGACACCGTTTTCAGAAATCGATGTGTAAATAATAATATAAAAATTAATTAAATTAAATTTAAACTTAATTTTATTTAAAATATTCTAAAAATTAAAAAAAAAAAAAAAAAGGGGGAGGCCGAAGGGGGCGGGCCGAGGGCGAGCCCTTGTCGCCGCCATCGTTGCTGGGAAGGGTCGAGAACGAAGGGGGAGGGTCGATCGAGGTCACCGACCCCCGGCCGACCGGTGATGAGGGTTGCGAGCCCTCGCCCAAATCTGGGGTGAGGGTCGCGGCTCTTGCCCAGATCCGGGTGAGGGTCGCGGCTCTCGCCCATATCCGACGAGGGCTGTGGGCCCTTGCCGCCTCCCCACCGCCGCCGAGAAGAGCCAGAACGGAGGGGGAGGGTCGGCACCCTCCGTCGTTGGCCCTTCCTAGAGACGGCGGGAGGCGACGGAGGTGAGGGCTCGCCCCTCGCCCGCCCCCTTCGGCCTCCCTTTTCTTTTTTTAAATTTTTAGTTTTCTAATTTTTAGAACATTTTAAATAAAATTAAGTTTAAATTTAATTTAATTAATTTTTATATTATTATTTGCACATCAGACACCAAACGGCGTTGCTTTGCATTTTCTTGCCACGTCAGCATGCAGAACGACGCTGTTTTGGACCAAACTCGCCGGAAAATTGCCACAGTAGCCAACTGGTTGGATTTTCGTCGGAGTGGCACCTAAGTATTCCATTTAACTTCGAAACTGACACTTAAGTATACCTCTTTGAAGTTATGGCACCTAAGTGTCCTTCTGTGCCAAGTTATGGCACTTTGGTTGTTTTTCTGCCTAAATTAATATTTCGAGTTTGAATTTAGATAGCGATTTGTTAAATCAAATTTTTTGATAAAATTTTCCCAAGTAGATTTCAACAATTAGATGATGAAGCCCTTCTTTTCTTGAACTTTTTATAGCTGCATAAAGGAGGAAATAAAATAGAATAAAAGTTTCCTCTTTTATTTGGGGGAGCCGAATTCCTCTGCAAGTTATCGTGGTGGGGCCCAAAGTCATATAGTTGACTTTGGGCACATAATATTCATCCCCATGGGGTTTTCTTTGGCTGATAGAAATAAAGTAGGAAGTTCTCAGCACGTAGAGCCAAAAAGGCTGGTGGGCCCAAGGTCAAACTTTTGACCTTGGGCACATATAAATAAAAAGCAGAATCTCTCCACGAGGTGTGCTACGTGCTATTGAAACCCTACGAGGAGCCATTGAAGCCCCACGAGAAAATAAGAGCCACATAACGTCAAGCCGAAGAGGAGCCACCCACGCATTCAAGAAAATGAGTTCTTGTTTTCGGCGTTTTGTTTTGAGCTTGAACGCGTGGTGATTTTTGTGCGGTAAGTTTACGTCCAAGTGAATTGTTTATTTATAAATACTTTGGATTTTGGGTTAAATCTAGATGTGGGAAACACTCGAGCATATGAGCAATTGTAAACTCTGATTTTCCGATTATAGTAGATTATTTGTTGCTGGCTCTCCCCATTGATGTAGGTGCTGATACTCGAACTGAACCACGTAAATTTCTAGTGTATTTATTATTTATCATTTATTTCTCTGGTGATTTCGCGTTAACGTAAATTGCAAGATCCTGTCGTTTTCGCATATTATATTCTAACAAATCGTATCAGAGCTTAGGATCAGATTTCTTGATTGTGATTTGGAGTTTTTGCTTGTCTGATTATTATTTGGAAATTATTTTATTGCAATTATGTCTGAGAGAAAATCTGAAATTGAGAAGTTCAACGGGAGTAACAACTTTGTGTTATGGAGCATCAAGATGCATGCATTATTGACAACCAAGGTTTGGCCAATGCACTAGATAGTGAAGATGAGTTGCCAATTATAATGAAAGCCTCAAGGAGGGTAGAGCTAATGAAAAGAGCAAAGAGTAAAATCCTGTTAAATTTGTCAGATGAGGTTTTAATAAAGGTTGTTGAGGAGAAGGATGCCGCGCATTATGGACAAAACTTCAAATACTCTATATGAAGAAAGTTTTGAACAATCGTTTGTACATGTTGAAGAGGATGTTTCAATTTAGATATACTGAAGGTACGTCTATCAGAACCCACCTAGATGAATTTAATAAACTCATGACAAATCTGAAGAACGTCGGTAAAATACTTGATGATGAAAAACAAGGCATGATGTTGTTAGCCTCTATGCCAGAGTAATAGGAGCATTTTACTGATTCACAGTTGCAGGGGCGTACTACAATTACTTCAAAAGATGTGAAGTTCGTCTTATTCTCTAAGGAGTGGCGGAGAAAGTTGTGAGATGATGGTCTGGCATAAGGAGTAGTGCAAGCACTAACGATTCGGGGTAGAGAACAACATCAAGGGCCTAGTAGCAGCAGATGTAAAAGCAGATCGAAATCACACAATAGATAATCCAAGGGACACGTGAAATGCTTTGAGTGTCATGATGAGGAGCACATCGAGAGAGATTGTCCAAAGCGGAGGAATAAAGTTGATAGACAAAATGCCACAAGAAGTGTGGCAAACGTTGCTGAAGGGAGCAATAGTGATACAGAAACTGTTTTATGTGTGACTACTACTTCATCAGGAGACGAATGAGTACTATATTCGAGGTGTTCTTATCATATGACGCCTCATAAGAACTGGTTTACTACTTACCAGACTACAGATGGTGGCAGGGTTCTTTTGGAGAATAACGCAGTCTATAAGGTTGTAAGGATAGGGATAATTCGAATTCGGATGCACGATAGGGTGGTGCGGATATTAATAGATGTGAGGCATGTACCAAATGGCTCAAGAAGAATCTTATTTCTCTAGGGACACTTGACGACATCGGGTGTAGGTACACCGCTGAAGGTGGAGTACTGAAAATTTCTCGAGGTGTTATGATAGTGGTGAAGGGAAAGAAAGTGAATACTCTCTATCATCTACTGTGAGAGACCGTGATCGGAACCGTTGTAGTTTTATCAGGTGAGTCAGACTTTAACTTGACTCAATTATGACATATGCGTTTGAGGCAACATGAGTGAGGCATGTATGACAATGCTGAGTGAAATGGGATTGTTGAAGGATCAATAGGTAGGGAAGCTAGACTTATGTGAGCACTGCATCTTTGGAAAGTAGCATTGGGGTAAGTTTACAACAGTTGTTCATTCGACCAAACGACTAGTTGAATATATTCATTTAGACGTTTGGGACTCGTCTTCAGTTTCTTCAAAATGAGGTGCCCGATGTATGCTTACATTTATTGACGATTATTCGAGGAAGGTATGGGTATATTTTCTGAAGCACAAATATGATGTGTTTGATCAGTTCAATAAATTTAAGTCATTGATTGAGAAGCAGTCAGATAAACAAATCAAATGCCTGAGAACCGATAATAAAATGGAGTTCTGTGGTAAATATTTTATCGAGTTTTGCGAGAAAAAAGGTATTGTGAGACACTACATAGTACCTGGGACATTACAGTAGAATGGCGTGGCAGAACGGAAGAACGAAACTTTGCTTGAGTGAGCTCGATGCATGCTTTCGCATGCAGGACTTGGCAATGAATTTTGGGCTGAAGTAGTGAACATGGCATGTTACCTAGTTAATCGGTCTCCATCATGTGGAAGACTCCTAAGGAAGTATGATCGGGGAAACCTGTTGATTACTCCAGATTACGTATATTCGGATGTTCTGTATATGCTTAGCGAGTGATGATAAACTTGAGCTGAGGGTGAAGAAGTGCATATTTCTAGATTATGTATATGGGGTGAAAGGCTACCGGCTATGGTGTACCGATCCCAAATCACCCGGTTTTCTAATTAACAGAGACATAATCTTCGATGAGACTGCAATATTTCAACAGAAGAGTTCTGAGACAACCAATAAGATGATAGATCATTGTGTCATTAGTGAGGTGAAGCTTCAAGTGAAGACTCCGAAGACCTCGAAGATAACAGAAATTGAGACTACATATGAATCCGCAATTTCTGAAGTTGGTGATAGTGAACAATCAGGAAAACCGCAACACACTATAGGCGCAGATAGATAAAGAAGTATTTTAATTTTTTGAAATCACTTTTTTTCTAATTGAAATCCGCAGCACTCCGGATATCAATTTGTTGTTTGTCGAAGAACCAGTGTAAAAAATTTCCCGATCAATTTTGTTGAGCTTCTCAAGAATGTGATTGCCACGGAACGCTGCTGACTGGTTCAGGTGGAGATTCTGTGTAGCTGCTAAATTACCGTTTGCGCTGTACTTGAAATTGTTTGAAATTGTACGAAAGTGTTTTTACTTTGCCCTCGTCTTTTGGTCTGTCACAGGATTCGCTCCAGGGTCCCGCCTACATCGTTATGGACAGACCCGTTTAGCTTGCGTACTTGCTTTGCATGGACTTCCCTCGGTGTTGACCAAAAAGTCATTCTTCAGATCTTTATCAATTAATTCTTTTCAATTTAAATCTAGTACTCACCCAGAAAAACGAGCAGGAGAATGCTCGTGACAGAAGTAGCCTTTACGGGACACTCCCCTCCCACATGATCTAAAGTTTGTGTTCCTAGGATTTCATGCGATGTTTGTGAATGCTCGTAGGGGTGGATTGTCGCTCCCCTAAATCGCCTCCGAGAGAGCTACTACATTTATTAGCCGGCAAGCATGCTTGCCGATGCACTAGCGTTTGCTGTTTATTAGACGTTTCGGCTGAAATAATTCACCAACATCGCATTTTCCAATTCCTATCCTTTCCAGGTGTGAAATTTGACTTTAACGCCCTATATGTCTCTAGTTTCCTGATGAGTTCAGGGTGCACACAGATTGTAAATCTAGCTGCACATGTTGTACAGCTTCTGCAAGCTTCATCGAGATAATAGAATGGTCAATATCCTTTATTTAGTCTTTTCTTGTGTGGATAAAAACCTAGCAGTACATCTCAGCTTATTGATCACCAGTACGTGAGCAATGATTTGATTTAGTAATAGAACTAGGCAAATGGCTGTTGGGTGTAGCAGTCCAGATTGTTGCCATATCCCACTGTCAGCAAGTCACAGTACCTCTTGTAGAACCCAATCCGGTCCTCCACCTGCGCGTTCGAGCCCTTCCCACACTCGATCCCGCCGTTGATAATGTTGGTGATGACCCCATACCCAGGGACCCGGCCAGCTGCGGTGTCTGCAGCGGACGGCTGCCACTGGCCGGTGACGACATCGTGGCACGAGGGCTTTGGTGACTGCGGCGTCATCCAGAACCAGAGGGCTGTCTTGAATGAGATGACGGGGTCAGTCGCAACCGCGTCCGGGTTGTTCAGGAGGTCAGAGTTGATGGCTTGCCCCGCCGGCCCGTAGTTGTAGTTGCTGGGAAAATCGCAAACAACCAATACATCAAAATTTGAGAAAACCAATCTGTCTTAAACCCGAAGCTACACCGACCATATTAGTGCCGTGACAATGAATTTAGAGACTACCATACATAATTAAATGAAAGGTTGATTTTATGTAACTTACTAAGAGATTTGGATGGGCCCACGTCCATAGTATTTCTTGCCAGGAGCACAAGGCCATTGCTGGTTGGCAACGCAGTAGTCTCCAGGATTGCCTTGCTCTTGCAAGAAGCAATATCCCCATGCATATGGACCGTCCGGCGCACTTGCCCATCCGCCTACAAAATAATTTGGTCGATCATTGCGAATCCATGCATTGTTCAATGGAAAACCATCTGTTTTTGCCAATGAACTAGGCTTCGATAACGCACGGCAAACTACCTAGTAATGACTAGAAACTGAAGTGATCAGTTGAGGACAAAAACCTGTAGTTTCGTGTGATGTCTGAGCCAAGAACGCTGCGATCTCTCGCTTCCTCGTGTCAGTGTCGCCTGTCGTCCCAAACCCGCCGAACGACTGCGCAGCCGTGATGAAGGCGTCATAGGTGTAGAACCCATTGCCGGGGCAACTCCCGTCGTTGCGATGCTTCAGCATCTCGTTAAACAGGTCCTGACTGATCAAGCTGCCAATGTCCCCACTCTGAGCGGCGGCTCCGAGCACCGAGGCCAGGAGGAGCAACGGTATTAAGGACCCGAACCTCATTTTCTGCGAAATTGTGTGTTTGTGCTAAGGTAGTTCGTTTGTGGTTGGAGTTGGAGGTCCGTGTTGGTGGCTATTTATAGGAACTGAGAAGAGAGAGAGGGAGTTTAGGATTTGACAATTCAACTGACTGAAGCTAGTGACGGTCTTCCTCAAACATCCAATGTTGACATTTTGTGCACAGACGCGGAGGCTTGTCCATGCCGTGCGCCATCGACCTTCTTTTTACACCGCCTGTCACGGCAACGCGAAGACTCATTCAATCTTCTTCGAGAATGTCACGTAGTGATATTTCTTATTTATGTATATAAGCGATATTTTAGAAGAATTAAACGGTTTACTTACAATTTCCAAATGACTTATCGGAGCAAACCAACAATGCTAGAGCGGACTCGAATTTAAAGGATTTTAGATAGATTTATTTGTGAAGAATCTATATTTCTACTGTAACTTTAGCATATACTCCATCGGTCCATTTCACATGCAAAATAATGGTGAAAATGAATAAAAATTCAGATTTATGTAGTTCAATAGAGGGCAAGTGGGTCTAATATTTTGGTTAAGTCGAGTCAATTCATTGCTTTGGTTTTGGTAAGCTTTTTTTTTTTTTTTTTGGGGGGGATAAGGTTCGAATTGGGAGGTCAATCCTTCCAGTGAACTGACCATACCCCAAATCGACACGGCTGAACAAGTACAGCATACCAAAGCGCGTGAGATTTCAATAATTTATTTGCGGATTGGACATCAATCGTAAACATCCGAGGCGAATGGATCCATTTACTGTTTCAAAACAAAATGATGCAGATCAAGTCGTATGCCTAATGGAATTTAACCTTACGATGACTCGACGACATGAATTCGTTCAGTCAAAGAAAAACCGTCTTCGTTCAATTCAATTCAATTCAAGACCTCGCAGAAATACCAATCGCGTGGGACACTTCTCAGTCTTTATAGCCTTGATTGGAGGAGGAAACTGTCGATCGAGTAATTGAGTACTTCTGAATTTTAGCTAGATAGGTAGAGGAGATTTTCTTCATGTCAATGTTCTAGCCATTCCTTCTTTGGCCATCAATATACCAGCTTCTTTATGCAATTCTCATGCAATCTGCAGGGGTATTTCCGAAAGAGTTTATCCTTTCAGTAAAGGTGCTTGCCGAAATTTGTACCACTTTTGTTGTGCCAGAGGCAGTATATATGATCTAGAACGGCTGCCCACGACACAGGAACTGGAAGAGAAGTCAAAGCCATTTACCTGTTGGGAAACTTTTACCTGTCGCTGCTGCAGAGATTAGAGATCTCATCACTGTTTTCTCAAATTTTAGCCCCTAAGGTATATAAAGAGTTTGGCTTGGAGATATAATGGCGTTAATTTTATTTATCATGAGACGCAACGGCATAGGAATGGCAGTTTTATTTGTTTCTTGAATTTTTCTTGTCAAGATCGAACTCGGTCAGATTGTATGACTTGTTATTCTGGTGGAAGTATCAAGAATTATTCATCAATCTTGCACTGATTTTGACGCTTACTTCCAAACTTATACTCATAATTGATTGTGATTTTGGTTGACTGTCATAATTCTCAACCAAAATCACAATGAGCAATTTTTTGGCTTGCCCTAATTTCCTTTGGTATACTGCTTGGATGAATGTTGAAACCAGAATCCTTTACCGTATACGTGATCGCCTTATATCAATTAATGAAATTGATGCACAGTAGGAGTTTCTTGTGCCAATATATGAGCTGAAGAAGACTGAACTTTGGAGCAAGTGCTAGATAAACAGAGCATGGAAGGCAGGCCTTTATCTTTGCTCTTACTGTCAATGTTGAGAAGGCAGGAGGGATATCAGTTCGTTGTTTGCCGAAGAATGGGCGTAAAGAATTTCCTGATCAATTTTGTTGAGCTTCTCGAGAATGTGATCGCCAAGGAATCGCTGTTTACTGGTTCAGGTGGAGATTTTGTGTGGCTAAATTGCCGTTTGCGCTCTACTTGAAATCCTACGAAAGCGTTTGTACTTTGCCCTCGTCTTTTGGTCCGCCACACGATTGGCTTCAAGGTCCCGCCTACATCGTTATGGACTTCCCTCAGTGTTGACCAAAAAGTCGTTCTGGAGATCTTTATCAATTATTTGCCTCCATTTAAATCTACTACTCACCCACAAAAACGAGGAGGGGAATCCTCGTGATAGAAGTAGCTTTACGTGAACTAAAGTTTGTATTCCTACAATTTCATGCGATGTTCGTGGATGCTCATGGAGGTGGATTGTCACTCCGCTAAAGCGCATCCAGGAGAGCTACTACATTCATTAGCCGGCAAGCATGCTTGCCGATGCAATAGCATTTGCTGTTTATTGGACGGTCTGGCCAAAATAATTCGCCAACATCGCATTTTCCATTGCCATCCTCACTAGGTGAAATTCGACTTTAAAGCCTTATATATCTCTAGTTTCATGATAAGTTCGGGGTGCACACAGACTGTAAATCTAGCTCATGTTGCACAGCTTCTGCAAACTTCATTGAGATAATAGGATGTCAATATCCTTTATTTAGTCCTTATATATTTCTTATTTATGTATATTTTAGAAGAATTACACGGTTTACTTACAATTTCCAAATGACTTATCGGAACAAACCAACGATGCTAGAGCGGACTCGAATTTAAAGTATTTTAGATAGATTTATTTGTGAAGAATCTATATTTCTATTGTAACTTTAGCATACACTCCATCGGTCCTTCCACGTGCAAAATAATGGTGGAAATGAATAAAAATTCAGATTTATGTAGTTCAATAGAGGGCAAGTGGGTCTAACATGTTGTGTTAATGTTATACAATTTGTTACGTGTCAGCTGTTAATTTTCAAATCATGCTTGTGTTTAGGTAGACACGCATGCGAGTTGACCTTTAGTAATATAGCCTTATGTTGGGAAAATTACGAAAACGTTTTAAAACTATTGCAATTGTACAAATTCAGTTGTAAATTTATTTTTGTAGCCTCAATAAGTCTTAAATCTCTTGCATTTATACCAATTTAATTTATCGAGCTAATTTTGGCCAATTATCCTATGTATTTTTAAATAATATTTTAATTTTTTTGAATTTTTTATTTTATTTCTCTGTCTCTGTCTCTGTCTCTCTCTCCCTCCCTTCTACCTCCAGTTGCTTGCCAACTTGGCGATTAGTTAGAGGCAGGGCTAGGTCCCTTACCAGCCTTCAATTAGCCTTGTTAGTGGCTAGACAAGGTTCGACCCTCGCTAGCCCAACGAACAACTTGGGCAAGGCCACCCTCGCAGCCTCTAGAAAGGGGTAGAGCCTCACCAAAAGCGGGCGAGGCTCACCCGAGGGTGGCGAGGTCAACCTCATCAATGCTCACCTTTGGCTGGTTGTCGGACTAGCGACTGACTAGAGGAAGAAGGGAGAGAAAGAAAGAAAAAAGAAGGGAAAAAATGAATACAAAAATAAGTAAAAAATTCAAAAAATATTAAAATATTATTAAAAATTATCTACGTCAAGGTCGGTGATGTCATATAGGATGATTGGCATTCATGTCAACGTTGGTCAGTTAAAATTAGGTAGATAAATTGAATTGACACAAATACAAAAGATTTATGACTCATTTTGAAAGAAAAAATGTTTATGATTGAATTAACACAATTGTAATAGATTTATTATTGTTTTTTTGGTAATTTTCTAGCCTTTTGTCAACTGAACACCAACACAACTTGCGAATGCGAATTGTTGGTTACTAACAAAACCTTGACTCATTACCCACCGACATAATAGAACCACTTTGAGATTGCCCATCAAATGAAGCACTACAAAAAATTTTCAAGAGTTTCGAAGGAAACTTGGAGCTTGTATTGGTAATGAGTTGAGAATTATAATTAGAATAAATTTCTTCTTTTTTTTTTTTTTTTTTTTTCCAATTCTTGTAGGGGGCATTTGGATCTTTTTCTCAATATCACAATATTGTTCGCTTTGTAAAAAATGAATGATTTGGAATATATTTTTCTGAATATAATCATTTATATCATTTATATCAATGAAAATATAAAAATATATTATCACTGTTCATGAAAATATTTAGACATAAATCGTTATCGATAATGATAATATTTATTTCAACCGGGACAAGTGATTATTTTTAAGAAAATATTTTCCAAATGACTCATTCTTTGTGAAACAAATAAATGTGGACATGTAAATTTGAATGTAAATCTTGGTAATTTTTTTGAAAAAATTGATTTTTTGCGTGTTCTTTTTCTTTTTATGAAGATTTAACATTTTAAATCAAAGAAATTTTGCGGACCTACTCGCCTATTGTCAAGTTTGTTAAGTGGAGACAACTACAAGATCTTATTTTGCGTTTTCATCCTTTACATTCACTTTTCAATTATCCATCATGAGTCATCCATTAGAACCTTTAATTACTTGAGCTCTGCGACGTGCAAAGGGAGTTTTCCATAGTAACAAATCTCACATTTATCTGAGAAGCAGTTGCGTATGTATGTCATTGAAGAAAATTAAGCAGCGATGGTAAATGCTTCATCAAGGTACTTTATAATTGTGAGAAAATAGGTTTTCCTTGTTGGACAATGACATTATTGGCTTATAATTGTTAAAATACCACTTGTCTACAGTATTATATTATGTATATGTGATCTCCCTATACCTATCAATTTCAGTTTTTAGCTTAGGCATTCTAATATAGTATGAGAGTCACCGGCTCTTTATATATACATGATCTCTCTCTCCTTAATTTTCGAATTTCCAAGTCAAAATGCGCTGGCCTATTAATCACTTTGTCGTTGAGATGGACTCACGGTCTCTAAACGTTGATAGCTATCCTAATTCACTTAATCTTCATGCAAGTAACAACAAGTGTTAGGAAGCAACGACCTTCCACGGCGAAGTGAGATGGGAAATCTACCTACCAAAGCAATCAACCTCGACCACGATAAAACCGTTACAACAATAAGAGAGCATTTATTTGAGAACCTTTTCTACATAGAAAATTCACAGTACGACGAATCTATTAATCCACTTCAATCAAGAATTACAAGAGGTTCAACCACATCAAGAACATACAAAGACACGAGCTCCCCCTTCTACAAGCTAAAACGCCACCAATTCCAAACTAATCTCTCTAAGAGCAAACCCAGCTAGGAAGCTTGGGACAATCTTGAAGAACTACTAATGTAGACCCCTTACTTTTTACTAAGGGTGGGACCAAAGATGACCGAGAATGTTACTTCCTTAAAAGTTTAATTTTTGGTACAATTGAGTTATAGTTTTGCCAAAAAAAAGTAAAGAAAAAAAAAGAAAAAAAAATCCAATTTCCCCAAATTAGATTGTCATATGTTAAGATAATTACCTTTTTCAACCATCGACATCAGATCAATGGGTGTCTAGCATATATGATAGGATCCAATCAATAAATTCCACCTTAAAAATCAAGTCATAAACTTTCCAACGCCACAAGAATCATGTTGATTACACTTTATGACGAAGATAATATCATAACTTTTCATCACGGCCGTCCGTTCCACTTAATCCTCAAGAATATGAATTCTCAACATTTTTCGGTGATCAAGTTGCGTTTTTCGAAAATTTTGGTTCACAAGCTCTCCATGGGACACGAAAACTGAGTCAAAAGTTATGTCCAATCAAAGTTTTGTTAACATTTTGAAAAAAAAAAAAAAGAAACAAAGAAAAAAGAAGGAGAAATGGTCAATATTAAATTTTTAAAAAGAGAGAAAAAGGATCCGGTGCTATGCAGCAGTGGGCCCGCACTGGACAACGGGTGGGCTTATGCGATGCATTGAAGGCCCGGCCCAGTGCCCCCTTCTTCCTTGCCTGGGGGCGCCTCTCGCTTGGCCCAGGGCCGTTTCGCAATTGAACAGGCTTTTTTGGCCATTGTGCAACTTAAGTTTAGATCATGTACGAAGTTCTCCTTCATTGCGTTATAAGCTCTCTAATTCTAGTTGCTACCTCTTTCGATCTTTTTCTTGGGGAGAGAAAATTCTGGAGAAATACAAGGTGAAATTCCGGCCTATCCCAGACGTGTAGATATTTGAGAAAAATCGGACAAACATCACGTGAGGATTTTCTAAATTTTCACTGTGCTAAAATTAGTCTTTGAAAAGTATATAAAGAAATTCTTTATTACCATCGTTCTGCTAAAATAAATCTACAAAATTATATATATTTCTAGATCATTGTCGTGCTTGTTTAAATACAGGCACTAGATAGCAACCGTTGGATCACACTACTAGACCATTGTCTAGGTGGGCCTAAGGCTGGAGAGCCGAGGGGCCCATGATAATAAACCGAGGCCCCGCACGTCATAAATTTCCCAAAATAAATTATTTCTAAAATATTATTCTTATTTTCTCTAATAATATTTTCAACAGACAAAGATAGTTATGTCTAAGTTGGCCAAACATTAAGCGTTTATAATCAAATAGAATGCCGTTTAGTCAATTGCACTTTACATACACATCACAACGAATAATAATAATAGACTTACACATCATTTGAATCTTTTTAAAACACAAAGCATACACGATACATGGAGTCATAAACATGTCTTGGGGAAAAAAATAATTATAAAGACTTTACATCCAATATTTTAGGAGATAACTTCGACGGTTGCATTTAAAGATATAATTGAAAAATATGGGGATTGTGGGGGACGCTAATCCCTCTCCAGATCCATGTTTCTCTAGTTATATTCCTAGGCAAGACTAAGATTTGCCAGGATTCGTGAATCAACTAAGACTTCGTGTCTTTTGGACTAATATAAATGAAATTTCCCTTTGTGTCCTACTTTTTCGGTAATTAAACGGGCTTAAAGCCAATCAAAGCTACATATCTAAACTCATCCATGGAGTTAAAGCACTAATTCGGTCACCTAAGATCAAAGGAAGAAAATCATGAGGAGGACAGGCTTTGATATGATAATTTGATACGCTTCTAAAAGAGAAATACCCAAATTAAAGGAAAGTTTTTTTTTTCTTTCCTCACTCTAGGGAATGCCCTGTTTTTTTAAGTCCCAAAGTTCAGACGTAATAGTTTAAGTACATATTAAGGTCCAGAAAAGCAAATCAATATGATCATTTGAGACTAGCTAGTCCACACATGCATTAGCTTCCTTGTATGGACCATGGATAATGATTTCCCCACACAGATGAACCGTCTTGAAGATCTGCACAAGCAAACTCTCTTGAATTTCTCAACTTGCTGCTACCATAAAAGATTTTGAGAAATTACAGACTGCAAATCAACTTCTAAAATCAACTGGTTTACACCAAGGGAGTGCGCTAGCTCAAGAGCTAGATAGACTACCCGTAGTTCAGCTTGGAATGAATTGCGATAACTGATTGAGCAAGCAAAACCACCTGACCATCTCCTTGTGTTTTATCCAATGAAGCGAATCATCACCTAGCAGGTTTTCTGTTTCTTGCTAAAATTTGGATAAATAGTTAGCTTAGCAATGTTACGGATGCGTGTGTAAATTAAACTGCTACACAGTACATATTTGACTTCTCACATAAAGAATTGCATAGTCTCTTTGTATGGGATTACTCGTCAAGATTCGTCTTGTCTCTAAGCTCTAGTCCACGAGGTTAACATGTTTTTTTGTGTGGCTAGAGTCATATCCAATCCAATGAAATCATCATTCGAAGGATCAGAGAACCTACAATTTTCAAAGTGTAACAACAATTGGGATCACTAAGCTATCGGATGGGCTTCTACTCCCAAATCCATAATGGATGGCCTTCAGTTATAACTGGGGTATTGATTAGACGTACCGATTCTAGACATTGTGCGAATAACAGGTTTAATTAGTATAAAGCAAGCTTTTGACAGGAGCTTCTAACTGTAGTTCGGTAATCCGTTGCCTAGCCTAGATACATTCTTTATTTTAATATACTAGTGCCCTCACGCCCTGTCTCTCCAATTGGAGAGAGTTCTTTTTTTTTTCCTCATCCCTAAGGATACCCTTGAATTTTACATCCCAAAGTTCAAACGAAATAGTTTTTTTTTTTTTTTTTTTTTTTGTTTTTTTTTATGCTGGAGGAATCGCTTTGGCCGACAGCCGCCATGTAAACCCCCAGGTGACGCTAGCCTAGGACCCACCACCAGGGCGCTACGCTTAAATCGCCTAATGATCCGCCAGCCTCCCTGCAACTTGCGTTGTAGGAGCTTCGAACTCTAAACCTCCTGTTTGGAGGTTTGGAGCCTATCCAGTGGAGCCACCACAGCCGATGGTGTTCAAACGAAATAGTTTTACAATAATACGTGGCTACTTTGAGCTGTCAAATAAGACAGGCCGCGGTGCCGATGATAAACACTGGACCATAGCTTCCCTTCTTACAACCATCGAATCGTTTAAGGAATCATAATGTGGGTGGGCTTGATTTGCTGAATCCGACGGGAAGCTTAGAAAAGAAGTGACAAGATCTAGGGTTTGCTTAAAACAAAGGCAGGATGGTAATTTTACTCGGAGAGGCTATCTCCTCACCTAAAGGCATGTCAGACGTTACAATCTCTTTCATTATTGCAGTGCTTTTCTTATATTTGGGCAAAGGACAAACATCCTTTCCCTACATTTAGGACCCACAAACTTCTGTTTTTGGCAAAACAAATCTCTTTCATTATTGCAGTGCTTTTCTTATATTTGGGCAAAGGAACAACATCCTTTCCCTGAGTTTGGGACACCTGGAGTGTCATAACTTGGCACGGGAGGACACGTAAGTGCTATAACTTAGAAAACGGTACACTTAAGTGCTAATTTTGGAGTAAAGTGGAATACTTAAGTGCCACTTCAGCCAAATGGGTGACGTGGCAATTTTCCGGCGAGTTGGACACAAAACGACGCCGTTTTGCATGTAGACATGGCGAGAAAATGCAAAACGACGTCGTTTTATATCCGATGTGTAAATAATTAATATAAAAATTAATTAAATTAAATTAAAACTTAATTTTATTTAAAATATTCTAAAATTTAAAAAAACTTAAAATTTTAAAAATTAAAATTAAAAAAACTTAAAAATTAAAAAAACTTACAATTAAAAAAAACTTAAAATTTTAAAAACTTAAAATTTAAAAAAATTAAAATTAAAAAAACTTCAAATTAAAAAACTTAAATTTTAAAAAGCTTCAAATTTTAAAAACTTAAAATTTAAAAAACTTAAATTTAAAAAACTTCAAATTAAAAAAATTCAAAATTTTAAAAATTAATATTTAAAAAATTAATATTAAAAAATTAAAATTTTAAAAACCTAAAATTAAAAAAATTAAAATTAAAAAACTTAAAATTTAAAAACCTTAAAATTAAAAAATATTAAAATTGCCACCTCAGCGGGCCTTTGGCCCCCTTTTTTAAATTTTTAAATTTTTATTTAAATTTTAAGTTTTTTTTTTAAATTTAAATTTTTAAATTTTAAGTTATTTAAAGTTAATTTTTTTAAATTTTAAGTTTTTTAAATTTTAAGTTTTTTAAATTTTAAGTTTTTAAATTTTAAGTTTTGTAAATTTTAAATATTAAGTTTTTAAAATTTTAATTTTTTAAAATGTTAAGTTTTTTTTTTAATTTTAATTTTTTAAAATTTTAAGTTTTTTAAGTTTTTTTTTTTTTAATTTAAGTTTTTAAAATTTAAAATTTAAATTTTTAAGTTATTTAAATTTAATTTATTTAAAATTTTAAAATTTTAAATTTTTAAGTTTTTAAATTTTAAATTTTAAGTTTTTAAGATTTTGAGTTTTCGAAATTTTAAGTTTTTTATTTTTAGAATATTTTAAATAAAATTAATTTTTAATTTAATTTAATTAATTTTTATATTAATTATTTACATATCGACACAAAACAACGTCATTTTTGCGTTTTTTTTTCGCCACATCAAGCATACAAAAAACGGCGTCGTTTTGTGTCGAAGTTGTCGGAAAATTGCCACGTCACCCATTTGGCTAAATTTTCGTCGAGTGGCATCTAAGTGTTCCATTTAACTTCGAAACTGACACTTAAGTGTACCGTTTTGAAGTTATGGCACTTAAGTGTCCTCCCGTGCCAAGTTATGGCACTTGGGCTGTTCTTCTGCCTCATTTCCCCAAATTTAGGACCCATTGACTTCTTTTTTTGACAAAACAAAGGGTGTGCAAAAATGGAAGTAATTATCTTGTCTATTCTTAAAGAAAAAAGCTCGTGGTCCAATGACGTCTCACAATCAATCCTAGGACCAGCTTGACCTTTTCCAAGATTTGACAATATTTGTCGGTGATCAAATTTAATGATCAATTTATTGCTTTTGGCATTTTACTGCGTACCACATCATATGAACTTGACACGTGGATAAGATTGCAGTGACGAGCTCAAATATCATAGATGAATTGAGGAGTTATGATTCAAATAAGATATTTATTAAAGTGATATTGCCCCCACTAGAAGAGATTCCATGCACATCTCTATTTATTTTTGTTGAGAATATAACTTGAGTTTGAGCTCCTGAAGAAGCCTGATTCAAGTAAAAAAGCCCAATTCAAGTAGGTTTTCTATTTGTTTTTGGTGAAGAGTATCCAATAATAGTTTCTAATTAGGACAATCAATTGTATGGCTTGCTCATAAATTACATCTCAAGTGTTCAAAGTCATGAAAGTCTTATGTTAATATTTAGTGAATTCATTTGTACGATTGAAAAATTATTTGTGAGGAATTGTGAGGGCTAAACACTGTATAAGTCGTTTGGGGTAATTAAGGACCGAGAAACACTAGAAGTATTTTAAAAATTCAAGTGTGCTTGTAATCTCCATTGTATCACTTCATCTATAAGGGAATTCTATGCTACTCTTCCCATAAAGTAGGTGTCACACCCCAAAACCCTACAAGGATGGGGGGTACACGGCCGTCCTTCCACCTAAAGAATGCAGCCTCAAACCATACCAAAAGTCTACCTCCAAAGGTCCCCATCGATAGCACTCTTTGACCTACTAGCTGCTAACCAAAGGACCTGAAAAGGTTTGGAAATAGAGGGGTGAGCAACCACAAGCTCAATGAGTAGCACGTACCATAAAAGCATATCAAACTTCCACATCCATATTTAAAACTCAAGACATTACTCATTATTGCCAAACAAAAATATGATAAACAAAATGCGTTATAAGTTACCTCAACCTAGCTATATCAAATACCAAAATTTCTCATTCGTCCATAATAACAAAATCAGCATCACCAATTTTGTTCAATAATTGGGCTCATCCTATCTCATATCAATGGTTCATTTCCCGGTCAATATCCAAACTCAAGGCCCTAGAGGTGACTCCCACGAAATTGCGTTATCGTGTAGCACTTAGCCCTTGACCACATATAGCGATAGTACAAGGCCCTAGAGGTGGCTCCCACGAAGTTACGTTATCGTGTAGCACTTAGTCCTTTACTATGCATGTCGGTAGTGCAAGGCCCTAGAGGTGGCTCCCATGTGACTTAAGTCACCATGTAGCACTTAGCCCTTGACTACAAAGCCCTAGAGGTGACTCACACGAAATTTCGTTGTCGTGTAGCACTTAGTCCTTTACTTGTTCACAACACATTTGATTTCTTTAACACAACACATACCATGTTTCAATAATCATCACATAACCACATAAATCAGTTGTACCAAAACAACATGCATAACCCTTCAAGAGAGGTTTGTCGAATCATCCCACAATAACTCAAAAATTACTGAGCACCATATCCATCATTATACAACAAATAGGTCGATTAATCTTACCTTAGTACATGAGTTTCATAAAACCAAAGAAGACACTAGTACTACTCACCTGGGGATGCCCCAAAATCAAATAACTCACGTTATTTGATCCTTCGATTTCGCAGTCCTATCAAATAAGCGAGAAACAACATTAATTTTGGGTAACACACTACGTCAACCATGAAACAGCTTTAATATGTCTAAATGTTAACAAAACGATTCCTATGCGCTAATAAATCGCATAACCAAAGCGATTATTCAAGCCATTTGCAACACGAAGTTTAAGCGCAAAACTTGATTGCGCCTTAACTTTCTCCTCCAAACCCCAATCCGAGCATACTTATAATTAATAGAAAGCCCTTCAAACATACTACAAGAATCCCAACTTGGCCGTCCCAAAATCAAGCCGAAAAATGACAAAATACGGGCCCAAAGCTGCTGTTCGTGTACTGGTCACTGCGCACGGGAAACTTCGAAATTTTGTTTCGGACAAACCATAAGCTCAAATCACGATCCGTAAAATCCCACGGCTCTACAATACCCTAAAATATCATTCTTGCAAAAATACACTGCTCAACGACTCCAAAATCAGACTTCACCGCTCTATTTTCCCAAATTCCGAATTTCAAACCCTAATTCCGAAGCTACTCCAACTGGAAGAACAAAAGGTGCGATCACTTACTGGGCATTGTAAAATAAGCTTGGTGAGTTGCCTACGGCGTGAACGCACAAAGCCCCCTCTCTTCTTTCTTCTCTTTCTTCTTTCTTTCTTCTTCTTCTTCTTCTTTCTTTCTTTCTTCTTCTTTCCTCTTTTCTTCTGCTGCCCGAACGTGGGCTTTCCTTTTCTTTTTATCTCCTCCTTTTTGTTTTCTTTTTATTTCTTTATTTAAAGTGGGTCCCACCACCTTTTCTTTAACCAAATAAAAAATCCCAAATATTACAGTGGGTCTCATCAAACCAATTACGTAAAATCTAGTGTTTGAGTTATATCCTTGTTTTGTTTATTATATTGTTGGATCACTTATTTTTTTGCAACAATTAATATTAGAGTTAGGCTTGACTGAGTTGAAGCCAATCAATGACGGTAGAAGAAGGAAAAGTGAAAATTGACGTATTTGATGCAAACATTTTTGTTTATGGAAAATGCAAATTTAGGATTATCTATAGCTAAGAAATTTGCACTTACCCTTGTCTAGGCAGAAACCATATTCAATGGAGCCAATTGATTGGAAGTAGTTTGATAGATAGGCATCAAGTGTTATTTGGCTGATATTGTCTCATAACATTTCATTTAAAATTATGAAAAGGAAGATCACTGTGAATTCAATGAATGCCCTATCCAACATGAACGAGAAACCCTCCATCTGCGATTATTAAGATCTACTTGATGCAACGTCTACTTAAAGATGAACATAGGTGGTTAGTTGTTGATCATACCAATGAATTCAATGTAACCATTAGTCAACTGAGTTCAGTTCTTATCCACATTGATGATGAGGTATGTTTTTCGCTTTTATTATCTTCATTGTCTAATAATGGGAATAATATTGTTAACTATATTAGTAATTTCCTTGGTCAATAAGTTTGATATCTAATGAGGCTCTTGACTTGATTCTGAGTGAAGATATCCGTAGAAGGGAATCTAATGAACCTATATTTATTGGTTTAGTATATAAAGTTAAAGGAAGAACTAGTGTTGTGTTAGCAAGAGTAGTGCAAACTTGAATAAACTTTGACAGTCTAAGGTTTGTGGTATTGTCTGTTCGAATTGTGGCTAGAAAGGCATTTTCGAAGGGATTGCCTCAAACTGAAGAGTGAGAAGGGTAAGGGAATTATAATTGAGTCTAGTGATGATATTGGTGCAATTGCTGATCATGTCTTGCCTATCAATAAGGATTCATCATTTAATAGATGGATTATGAATTTTGGTAGTTTGTTTCACGATATATGAAACATAAACTAGATTAATACTTATCAATGCACAAATAATGGTAAAGTGCAGTTGAGAATTAACGTCGATCGTAATATTGTGAATGTTGGCAATGTTAGAATCATAATGCAAGATGGTAGCGTGAGGACCTTAATTGAAGAGAGGTGCACTCTAGAGTTAAAGAAAAACTTAATTTTCTTGAGTGTCCTAGATTTAGTTGGGTGTCGGTATACTTAAGAATGTGGATTTCTAAAGGTTGCTCGATGTGTCTTGGTGGTAATGATAAAAATCAAGCATAGTTGCTTGTATGAGCTTCATAGAGAGAGATAATGACGAATCTCACCATAGAGACATTGGATGCATGTGTTCGATAGTCTCAATTGTAGCATAGAAGTTTGGGGCACACTAGTGAGAGAAACTTGAAGATTCCGAGTGAAAGGAATTGTTATATGGTTACATGGATGATAAACCAAATTTATGCAGGTGATGTGACTTACACAAAAAGCGAAAGTGCAATCAATATAATTTTTAGAGAAACCATGAATATTGCAAAGTTGATTCACTTATATGTTCACAGATTGTCACGATTTCCTTCAATAAAAAGTGATAAATTTATGCCAATAATTGTGGATGACTACTCGAGGAGGACCCTATTGTTTGTGTTTGGTCAAAAGTTTGATGATGTTGTCAAGATCATGCAGTTGAGAACTTTCATTGAAAGAGAAACTAGTAAGAAGATCAAGCATGTGTGGACTAACGATAGTATGGAGTTTTGGTCACAACTGTGAAACAAATTCTACATGAAGGAAGACATATTGAGGTATATTGAGGTATATTGAGGTATCGCACTAATATTGGTGAATGACAATAGGTTGCGAGTGAATCAATCAAACATTAGTGGAGATGACTCATTTTCTAGTGCTTGGATAACTAGGAAATTTGTAGTAGATGTGCTTAGTACGATGAGTTACCTAGTGAATAGGTTTTCATTAACCATGATAAGATGTTTGACTCTTAATGAAGTGTAGTCAGCTAACATTATTGATTATTCTATTGTTAGAGCATTTGGTCTATCGTGTTATGTTCAAGTAAATGATTGTAACCTCGATAGAAGGGCAAGAAAATGCTAATTCCTAGTTTATGCAGAAAGTGAGTGGGATTATTACTTATGGTGTCCAAAATTAAATTCATATGTTATTGGCGGAGAAGTTACATTTAATGAGTCTATAATGTTGCTAGGTAAAAGTGTTTATGGTAATGTTTATAAAGGACCCGGATGGTGTTTAATTTCAAGGTAAAGTTACAACCAGAAACTCCTGAGGTAGTAGGTACTAGCGGAGTAATCAACATGGATGGTGCTTATAGCGAGTTGGACCTAATAGAGCCTAGAGTTGCTATTACTATTGAGTTTAATAAGGTTCGTGCTCGATCTCCTAATATATATAGAAACAAAGATGATTTTCCTTTTTTAATCTATTTGTGTTAGAAAATCTTTGTAGAGCGGTTAATGGTGTAGGTTAAGTAAATGTTAAGATGAGGTCAATGGTTCTAGCGAAGTTCAACTTGGCCTTGATTTAGAAGTTATCTATATTGGTTGAGTCCACAAGGAGTGTGAGAGAGTAGAAACAAAGTTCAAATTTCAATATAATTATTGTGACTTGACTTAAATGTCGAGTTAAAGTAGACATTGTTAAGAACATGTCTCAAGTTTGAAGCCAAGAAGGAAGCTTGATCCAATTAGATTTCCCAACTTGAGTAGACCTTCTATGTATAAGAAGCAAATTTTCTTCAAGAATAGTATCATAGACGAGCATTTGGCTATGACAATCAATTGGACAGCATGCTCGTGAATTACATCCCGAGTGTTTGAGGCAATGAAAATTTCATGCTAAGATTTTGTGAATTCATTTATGAAATTGAGAGATTATTTCGTGAGGAATTGTGATTGTTAAATACTGTACAAGTTAGGTTAATTAGAGATTGGGATAAATTGAAATTGTTTTCATGATTCGAATGTGGTTGTAATCTATGTTATATCACTTGATTTATAATGAAATCTATTGCTCAATCGGTGGAGAAGGTCCCACTAATTGACCTATGTAAATCTTGTGTTTAATATATTTTTTTGCATTGTTTATTATATTATTCATTTATCTATTTTTTGCAATGCTTTTAATTTTAGAAAAGAATAACTTTGTAGTTGAGAAATACAAGTAAATAAATCTCAACCATTTGTTGAAAAAATCTTTAGCATTTCTATTTGAAACCTCTTAAAAAAATCAATCTAAAAATAGATCACAAATGTTGCTATTAATGTCCTTTAATGATCTTAGCTTTTAGGGTAGACATAGTTTCCAAATAGAAAATAGAATCCGAAGTTAATGCAGGTGCGAGGTTTCTATTCATAAAGAGCTGCTCCCACTTTAATAGAATCGAAGGGGTCACATTGAGCTAAGGGTGCATTTAGTTTGACTTTTGGGACGTCTTTGAGAAGATATTAAGGCATTTAAGTTTAAGGGGATTTTCGAAATGCAAGTGGATTTTAGAAGTTGCAATTTGAAAATGCATGGAGAAACAACTTTGATTTAAATGGTGTTTGAAAAAAATTACACTTTATAAAGCACTTTACTATTTTTGTTAATAAAATTCAAAACTAGTGAAGGATTAGCGACCGGTAGCCTCGTAGAGGTGAGGCGACCTTAGGCAAGCCGCAACCTAGGCGATTGCCACCTTGAGTCGAGCAATTGTCGATGATTGTCAGCCGGGCTCATGTAACTCACTACAGAGCTTCACTACATAGAGAAGATGAATAGTCCTTTGAGGGAAAAATTGAAAATGAATAAAATAGTGAGGGTTTGGAAGTATTTTTTTTTTACTTACCTTAAAGTGAGCTTTTCAAAAATGTTGATAGCCCACCTACTATGAGCTTTTAGCTTACACAAAGGCAACATTTGGCTAAAGTGTTGGGCAAAAAATTTGCCAAACACCCCTAATTTTTCTCCTCCAAAGCCATTTAGGAAAATGGTCCCAAAGGGAGCCTAAGTATAGTTTCTTGCTGAGTGGCATCATGTCACTAAACATGCGGTGGAAAATGATGCCTTAGGGCCAGAACTTGACAGGTTGCATAGATGCATTGGTTGGTGAGTGTGCGTCCAAAACTATGTGTGAGGTATATTCTAATGAAACTGTTCCCTATAAAATGGGGACAAAGCCCCTTCCAAAATGTGAATCGATATACAAATCGACAAAATGTGTGAAGGGTCTTTTGTTAATTCTTAGATAGGAAACGCGAGCCGACGAGAAAACTAAAGATACAAAGATTAGAGATAATCATGACTAGCTATGTAAAAGAGTATTGAAATGCAAAGATAACAAGAATATAAAATTGACCGAATGGTGTTCATTGATTGATCGGTGGTCCCTTCCTCAAATTACAATTCCAATATTTACAGCCACTAGTAACGATTAATGACAGTTTAAAAAAAAAAAAAAAGCAAATAATATTCTACGCGACTCTTAGAATTTATCAAGATGTATTTACAAATGGGTACCAAAAGACCTCTGGTCAACGATCAAAGCCTTATCACTCACCCCGTGTCGACAATTTCTTTTGTAACTTACAACTCCACTTCCTTACGGTAATAACAATCCGTGTTTCTCTGCCACTATAATCGGTGTCTTTGAATTTACGACACCGCGATTTGACAATCTTGATGGCTTCATGATTGAATGGGTCATCATCATTGTAGCCGAAATTGTTTGTTTTATCACTTGAACATTTATCTTGTTAATCCATTGATCTTCATTTCAGTTGGTCCTTTTGTCAACTGAGCCAAGTCTCATTTACCGACATTGGTGGCTCAACACCTAGTACGATCATATCTCGCTCGGTCTCTCAGGGACTTAGGGCAATTTTTTGTGTCAACAGAAGGAATCCCACCAATATTCATAAACAACAAGACTGCCATCAACAATGACGTAAAGTAACTGGAGAGAGAGGGAGAGAGAGACAGAGAGACATTATTGTTGTGCGAGGTTTAGATTTTCTTCTCACTGTAATCCGACTATGCTAACTCATAACAAAAACGTGGTTTCAATGTCAGTATATTTTATTGTCCAGTAAGGGCAAGAACATGATAATTAAAGCAAATCCAACTTTTCTCGAAAGAGCACTACATGTGAAATTTAGAAAGTTCAATGGCAGCACTTGCATCCACTAATTATAATTGAAGTGGCATCCCTGATTGTAGTTGCGGAAATGTACAGATGATGAAGAAGACAAAATCGTTTGGCAAGATTTACTACTGTTTTCTCCCATTGATCTGTTCTCTTTCCCCCCTTCGGCCCCTTTAAATCCTACATTGTTTCTCCCACTTTCTGCATGAAATGTTTTGTTTATCAGCATTCGTTCTAACTAGGATCCCACATAACCATAGAACTGATTCATCAGAACGACAAACTCAACTAAGAGCAAAACGGATCATCTTATGTTTTTCTCAAGCTATGAAATCAGTTCAACGGGCTTATTTTGTTTGTTTGTTTGCATGTTAAGTACTGGCCCTCAGATCATTTATATCCTTGAGCATCATCATGAAAATTCAAAACCAGATTCTTTACTAACATTCTCTTCTGTAACGGTAGGATTCTGCCCTAATTCTTCTTCTTTGTTCGGCCAAATTTCACGTCATGTTCCTCGAGAGATTGTGTCCTTCACCGCATTCGAGACAGACCAGAAACTTTTGATGCAGATGAAGGGTTTTAACTATTGAAAAAGGTTCTACTTTCGGTACGGTGGAACATAAAACGAGTATTTCCTCGAACTTTAAAAATCGCAGTTGATTTTCTGAAAATCTTGTCATGTATGCATGTGGGACGTTTTATTCGAAGCGTATCCAAATATATAGCAAATCTCGGAAGAATTCATAGTCACCGTTGATGTTCTAGAGTCATTATTCTCCCTTGTACGCAGTCATACGGACCACAAGCATACGAAGGGATCACGTGCAGAAAAGCAGTACACACACCACTTGGTTCTCCCATGTCCGTATTCATACAAACCCCAGTCATATGAAGGCAACAGTGCATAAGCAATATCCAAGGGCCCGGCAAGATCCTATCACACCGGCCAGTCCCAGATGCTTTCTGCATCGAAGGAGAGTCCGCTCCAACAATCCAACCATGCCTCCGTCGTCTCCGAACGCAGCTCAAAGTCATCATTGATCCAGGGGCTTCTGTATGGAGGCACGTCGTGGACGCGCGGCTCTCGGGACTCGTTCAGCTCCCTATAGGCTTCGACCCCCAAGGAAGAGAAGTTCTTGGAGATTGTCCGAGGGCGAGGCCTTATGACTTCAACTTTTACCAAATCTTGGGGTTTCTCGTTCTCCGGCTTTCCTTGGCAAGTCATCAATTTCCGTAGATGGGTGTTCCAATAGTTCTTCACGTCATTCGCAGTTCGACCCGGGAGTCTCCCAGCAATTAGGGACCACCTGCATCAATAATTCCAACTAAACGAAATGTTAAATTATGAGGAAAGATATCAAAAATAATTTTCATACGGTGCTCACTTAAATGTTATAACTTTTTTTTCGACCACAAAATTGCTGTAACTTCTCAAAAACGTTTATTTGAGTATTGAAACTTTCAACTGATTGTTTGCATGCCATAACTTCTTAAAAACATTCACCCAAATACCCAAAATCTAATATGGCAGGACACTTGTGATGAATATTTTTAGAAAATTATCACACTCAAGTGATTCATAAATAAATGAATCAATCCAAAGTAGTGATTTCTTTTTGTTTCCGTAAGTGTTTAATGCTGCCCAAATTAGGGTTTCCATCGTGGGAATGGCCAATTGATGTTGACAGTCAAGGAATGGGAATTTTCATAAGCTCTCTCCAATCTGCGAAGTGTTATAAATGAGTTGCGAACAATTAGTTTCTTTCTCTTCTAATATATTTGAAGTATGCACCGTTAACACCTTTATGTTAAATTCTATAAATTTCCGTCGATTCACCTATTATTACTTTTAAATGTGGAAAAATGGCCCTTTAGAGCCATAACTAATCAATAAGTTGGTGCCTGATTTTAATCCATATCAAATGCAACTTGCCAGTGAAGTTGATTAAATGACTAAGATTTAGGGTCTGTTGGGTAAACTAAAAATTTTAAGTGCCAAAGTTTAAGTGTTAATAATCTTTAATAATGGAAATGGAATTAATATCTTTTTGATGATAATTAAAAATTGACAGCTGAATATCATTAAGCTCTTACCAACATAGAAAAAAGAGGACTGTTGTTAGGTTAAATCAGTATATTTAGCAAGATTCGGATTTTCATAAATTGATTTTCTATTGATTGAATTTAAGTAATCAGCTACTGAGCATGCGGCCCATTATGCTTTGCCGCCCTATCCGAAGATATAGTTATTTTAATTGCTAGATGATAGTTTAATTCCTGCTCTCTCGTTCTTTTTTTGGCCCAAAGAATGAAATGCGTGTTTGTGATCGAATTCAAGCTTCTGTTGTTCAGTCTACCTTTCTTTGGACTACATAAACAGAATCGACATCAGATGAATAATCTCTCTGAGTTTCTTAATCCTGTAACCATCATCGGGAGTGACTAGATCTAAGAACAATACATGAACAACCATGCAGTTAGTAAGGAATCCCTCCCGAAGTCGACGACGGCTAATGAAAACCATGACTGGTACTCAGTTAATGTTGTCCGAAGAAATAGGTAGGGAGAGCTAGAAAGAGACTATCTTTACATGTGAGCAGGTGTCGAAAAATATGCGATATGTACTAGGGGTCATAGTCATGTATATTACTAGAACGACATGAGCTGTAGTCGGCAACTTTCGTCTCTCTCATGCGTGTGGCACATATCTACAGTAGGTTATTCATTGAACAATTCCAAAATAGTGACTATTCATTGAACAATTCCGAAATAGTGACTCTTGTATGGACTTTATCGGGTTGTATCAGCCTGTCCCATCAAGCGGTTGTCATCGGAGACAAGGTGCGCTACAAATGGCTATGCCTATGCATTGTCCAAACTTATACCAAAGTTTACACCTGTCCCTTTCCAAGTAGGGTAATCGTACAAAAAATCAAAGAGAAATTTACTAAAAAATTGTTAAATTTATTGCACTAATACTAATTCAATTCTAAACCTTTCAATTGGACTAATTTAATTAGACTTTCAATTTTGCCAATTTTGCCTTAAAACTTTTGATGAATTGCCAAACCTTTTGATGATTTATCAATTTAGCCTAATTGACAAAATTTACTTGGAAATATTGATGTGACAGTCTAGTCAGTGTCGATTGTCTTATATGATACAACCAACGTTGATGTAGATAACTTTTTATTTTTCTTGAGTTGTTTATTACTTTCTTCTTTTCTTTTTGCCCGACCCAAGGTTGGTGAGGGCTAACAACCATCACCTAATCTTGGCGAGGGAATTGCAGCCCTCACCAGTCACAGGTGAAGGCCGCAATGCCCTCGCCAAAATCAAGGTGAGGGCCATGACCCTGGCCCATTGGCTTGCAATGGAGTCGCAGCCCTTGCTTGGATTTGGGCAAGGGTCGACGCCCTCACTTGTGGCCGACAAGGATACTAAGGCCATGGGGGAGGGCCACGATGCCTCGTCTCAACTAGGTGAGTATCGCCAACAAGGATCAACCGGCAACTAACCCAGTGTTTGGAAAATAAAGAAAAGAAGAAAAAATAATAAAATATTTTTAAAAATTGTTCGTATTAGTATTGGCTGTATTATGTAAGATAATCGGTTTTGACTAGATTGACATATCAACGATTTTCGATCAAAATTTGTTGCAATGATTAAATTGAGAAATTTTTGAAATTTTTATGATTAAATTTACAAAATTAAAAGATTTAGGATTGATTTGACAACATGTCAAAGGTTTAGCACTAGATTGGCCAAATTAAATGGTTCAAGACTGAATTGGTATAAGTATAATAGGTTTAAGATTTTTTTTTTAATTTTTCCTAAAATGAAATAACCTAATCCTTAACACAGTTTATACATGTAGTCATCATTTGTTTCGATCAATGCAACCCTTAATCAATTTTTGGAGAAGGAAGAGGGAGAGGCTGTTGTGAATAACGCAGGTAGGCTCAACACCATATAAGTAACTCTATTAAAACAGACAAATGCACTTCACATGTGACCTTTCCTTAGCATGTACTCGCCTGTTCCCAAGAAGTTTGTGAAGCCTGATGATCATATCGACCTCATCATCTTGGAATTTCCCTCTCTTAATGTTGGGCTTCAGATAGTTCAACCACCTCAATCTGCAGCTCTTCCTGCACCTATTCAAACCTACAAGCTCAAGAAATACAAACATTAACTTAGCGATCTCTCTCTCTCTCTCTCTCTCAGCACACATGTGTATACATAGTATAGGGATGCTCTTAGTGCAAATCAATCCGTTGACATGAGTAAAATATCAATACACGTCCCCTTTTTGTCTAATTTAAAAAATCCATGAAATATCATTGGAGAGCACGAGAAGTCTCACTTAAAGAAATCAAATCTAATCCAACTTGATACCACTATCTCAAACCTAACGAAAGATACATCCACCCATTTTAACAAGAAATTTTTTTCACTCAAGTAAAAGTATCTCACGATAACATAAATATTTGACAAAAATAAAATATGATGACACGAGAAGATTTGACACACGCAAATCCAAGCGGATTATACAGACGGGGATGCAACAAGAAAACAAGGATCCCCATCATTATACAAATTTACGCGCGCACAAGTATATGCAAATAAAAAACAAGAATAACCTTCACATACAATGATACAATACCTGCTCTCTGAGGAACTCGATACCACTCTCCTTCTCCGTACCTCAGGACACAGCTCCTCAAGAGAACATCTTCCTCTTCCGTCCACGAACCTTTCCTCAATCCGAATGACGATCCTTTCTGCATCTCTTTTCCCTCTCCCTCTCTCTCTCTCTCTCTCTCAGGCTTTTCGTGAACAGTTTGCAGACTACGTTTTGAAGCACACTCGAAGTCCTACGTTGTCATCGGTGCTTTTAGGAGCAACCCTTCATTTTCCACAAAAACGCAGACCTACATCGGTTGTCAAATATCGCGGAAGATTGCAACTATTCAAATTGGGGAAAAGTACCAAAATAGTCCTAAACATTTTACATTAGTACTAATTCAGTCCTAAACTTTTTAAATAGACAATTTTAGTTCTAAACCTTTTTTGCATTGGTACCAATTCAGTCATCCAACTAATTTAAGTCGAAAATTGCTGATGTGGCCACCGGCGGTCTTATGTGGGGCCACATTGACAAATTTTATAATTTTTATATTTTTCAGATTTTTTAAATTGTTTTTTTTTTTTTTTTTTTTTATATTTTCTGTTTTTTTTCTTTTTCTTTTCTCCTTACCCTTGGCCAACGAGGTCACTAGCCATAGGCTGGTCGGGGTGAGGGCCCGTGCCCTCGCCGGCCACTGGGTGAGGGCATTGACCTCCGCCTAGATCTAGGCGAGGGTCGAAACCGTCGCCCTTGCTCGTGGCGGGTGAGGGCGTGGTGGCCCTCCCCTAGATCCAGGCGAGGGCATGGCGGCCCTTGCCCATATCCGAGCGAGGGTATGTGCGCACTCAACGCTTCTCCTTGCAACATCTCTCTCTGTCACTTGACGCTCGAAGACTCTGCCCCCCCACGAGGGCCCTCGCCTGCCACAAGCGAGGGCCGCCGCGCCCGCCCGGGATCTCGGTGAGGGCCGCCGTGCCCTCGCCCAAGCGAGGGCTGCTGCGCCCTCGCCTAGATCTGGGTGAGGGCCTCCGCACCCTCGCTTGCCACGAGCGAGGGCACAGAGGCCCTCGCTGGCCAACGGACGAGGGTTTCGGCCCTCGCCTAGATCTGGGTGGGGCTAATGCCCTTGCTTGTGGCCGGCGATGGTCGACCGGCGACCTCGCTGGCCAAGGGTAAGGAGAAAAGAAAAAAAAAAAAAGAAAAGAGAAAAAAAGGAAAAGAATAAAAAATAATTTAAAATTTTTGAAAAAAATTATAAAAAATTATAAAATTTGTCCACGTGGTGCCACATAAGACCGCTAGTGGCCACATCAGCAATATCGGGCTTAAATTAGTCGAATGGACTGAATTTGTACTAATGTGAAAAGGTTTAGGACCAAATTAGTCCAATTGAAAAGTTTATGACTGAATTGGTATCAATATAAAAGGTTTATGACTATTTTGGTACTTTTCCCACTCGAATTGTTAATTATTCCTATACACAACAGTACAAATGGATCTCCCACGTTCAAAATTATTCCTTCCGCGTGGTTGCGACTTTTCAATCTGTAGGGTCGAATCTTGGAATGAGGATATTTTCAAAGAGCTAGAAAAAAACGAAAGGGACTTTGAACGATTTAGAAAAATCATATTGCTTTTGCAATGAAAAGAAAGATAGCGAGTATGGTACTTACTGGTCCAGCGTCTGGGCACTGTCGCCGACCACCATTTAGATTGGGCTAAAATTATAACTCTATGAATTAAAATGTGTCTATACTCAGAGAAACAATCCATTTCATCATGACTGAATCCATGGAAAATACCACCCCTATATGTGTCAATGCCCTTGTTATTTAGACTCTCCAATTTCATTATGTAAATCAAATTCCTCTAAGATTGATTATTTTTTATGAGGTTTTCTACCTGAATGAAGATGAGAAGATTACCACTTCTCAACTTTCTCTTGAAATCCTTATTCCCCTTTGACAAGAATACTTCCTTCTGTCCCATCAAATCCATAAAAAAAAAATGATCCACCACACTCCAAAGGAAGTCAAAAATTCAGCGAACCAATACCCTTTTTAAAAAAAAAAAAAAACGAATACCTAATTTCAACCTATTAAATTATGTCTCAAATTTAAGCCTGTCAATTAAACACAGCCCATAACATACAAATAAATGTGGTACAAGTTGGACTTTTATGAAATCTTAGAGTTGGCTATTTTTTTCCTGCCATCGTTAATTCTATCTGATTGTGTAGAAGAAAGAATCATTATAAGGGTTCTAACGTTAATTTCTTGAACTGTGACAAATTGCTCATGGGTTTCATTTAAGTTTGGGCATAGGATAGAGATTTGTCCTTCGGTCGCAAATCATGTGAGAGATATGTTTCTACTGAAAATAAATGAGATGGTACATTTTTCACGAGGTGACAGCGGAGACGACTTTAGACGCCGGAGACATTTAGACCATGACATTTATTGAAGAGGGTCCACTAGCAATAATGGAGGCACCTTGATTTGGCACTATGAAAGGAGTATAGCTCTCACAAAGAGGACAGCCATTGACGATTAAAGGAAAAGTACACATCATTATTTTATTGGAGTGGCCCCTTGGTCCTTTTGTCATTCTCTGCTTTCTTCTATTTATCCAACCAGAAGGGACTCCCCTCTTTGGCGGATCGGGAGATTTGTGCAGAAAACACCGTGGACATAAGGTGTAATTTTAAAAATAAAAAAGATACTCAAGTGTATGCAAGATTATTATCGTATAACTCTTTGATTAATTAGTAAATTATTTATAGTCGGCTCTTTCTAGGATTGAATCATATAAATCTCTTGTATCTTTTATTATTCTTTGATTAATTAGTGAATTAATCGAGAGATTTGTGTTGAAAACACCGTGGACATAAGGTGTAATTTTAAAATTAAAATACATACTTGAGCGTATGAGAGATTGTTATTGTGTAATTCTTTGATTAATTAGTAGATTATTTGCAGTTTGCTCTCTTTATAGACGTAGATATCGATACTCGGATCAAATCATATAAATTTTTTGTATATTTTTATTATTTCTCTTTTTATATCTCTCTTGATTTTTGTTGCTCATGATATTAAAATTCTGGTAGCTTCCACGTTAAAATATTTCAACAATTGGAATTCGAGCTAAGGTTTTGCAATTATGTTTGGAGGGAAAGTAGAAATTGAGAAATCTAACGAAAATGAATAACTTTGGGTTGTGGAGCACTAATATACGTGTACTATTAACAACCTAAGGTTTAGCCAAGGCATTGTATGGCAATGATAAGTTGCCGAAAGCAATAAAACATATCATTAAAAATGAGCAAATGGAGAGGGCGAAGAGTATAATCTTGTTAAACCTATAAGATGAGGTGTTAATAGAGGTGGCTAAAGAGAAGCATGCTACATATTTATGGGTAAAACTTCAAGCCATCTATGTAACAAAGGGTTTGAATTGTGACATCCTGATTTTCGGGTCCTGTTTTTGATTGAATAAGCTGGGCTTTTCATCGACGCGCCTATAGTTCTTTTCTCTAAGTTGGCCACTCATGAGATAACTAACTCATTAGGTGAAGCCGGTAAGGGATGTTAATGCAATAGACTTGAGAATTCGATCAGGAATTGACTGCTCGACCATGCTAATCTGCTAGGGTCATTACGGCATTGTCAAAATCGACCATAGATCAGGGATAGGTCAATTTGGCTGAGATACATGATCAAAGTGTGGGTAATTCCACCCGATTGCAAAATTTTTGTTAATCGACATTAGACCGATTTTTCTATCGTTTTGGGTACCTTGTGTCCGTGTTTGAAACCTGGAGATTTTCACGACGAGAGAGTCGCCAATGTGTCGAAGATGTACACTATAACTCGAAATAAATCGATCACGGGTCAATTGCACAAAAAAATTTCTAAAAGCTACCCGATTGGCTAGATCACGCTAAAATCGCGCCAGATTGAAATTAACCACGAATTTGAACTCGATTTCAAAAATTAAAAATTCTGTCATGTCATGATTTATTTTAGAGACATCGACTCATCTTTCGAGAAATTTTCGGTGAGTTTAAGATTTTTACGGAAAACCAATTCGGACGATTCAGAAAAAAATAGAAATTTAGAGGGGCCAAATTGAGTGAATTTTTGGTCTCCAAAGTGAGCTATTTAGTGAAAGGAAATTGTAGAAATCGTGTGGGCTTCTTCCTCAGCAAATTTAGACATCAAATTGGAGAAATTGATGAAGTACGTGAGCAATGATTTGATTTAGTAATAGAACTAGGCAAATGGCTTTTGGGTGTAGCAGTCCAGATTGTTGCCATATCCCACTTTCAGCAAGTCGCAGTACCTCTTGTAGAACCCGATCCGGTCCTGCACCTGCGGGTTCGAGCCCTTCCCGCACTCGAGCTCACCGTTGATGATGTTGGTGATGACCCCATACCCAGGGACCCGCCCAGCTGCGGTGTCCGCGGCAGACGGCTGCCACTGGCCAGCAGCAACGGCGTGGCACGAGGGCTACGGCGACTGCGGCGTCGTCCAGAACCAGAGGGCCGTCTTGAATGAGATGACGGGGTCGGTCGCAACTGTGTCCGGGTTGTTCAGTAGGTCAGAGTTGATGGCTTTCCCCGCTGGCCCGTAGTTGTAGTTGCTGGGAAAATCATAATCAACCAAACACATCAAAATCCGAGAAAACCAATCTTTCTTAAATCCAAACCTACGCCAACCATATTCGTGCCTATACAAAAACTAGTGATAATCATAAGCAGGCTCGGTCTAGGTAAATGTCGCGACGATGAAATTAGGGACTTACTAAACACAACGAAATGAAAGGTTGATTTTATGTAACTTACTAAGAGATTTGGATAGGACCACGTCCATAGTATTTCTTGCCAGGAGCACAAGGCCATTGCTGGTTGGCAACGCAGTAGTCTGGAGGATTGCCTTGCTCTCGCAACTGGCAATATCCCCATGCATATGGACCGTCCGGTGCACTTGCCCATCCGCCTACAAAATAATTTGGTCGATCATTGCGAAACCATGCATTGTTCATTGGAAAACCATCTGTTTTTGCCAATGAACTACCGAGTAATGACTAGAACTGAAGTGATCAGTTGAGGACAATAACCTGTGGTTTCATGCGATGTCTGAGCCAAGAACGCCGCGATCTCTCGCTTCCTCATGTCCGTGTCGCCCGTCGTCCCGAACCCGCCGAATGACTTCGCGGCCGTGATGAAGGCATCGTAGGTGTAGAACCCTTTGGCGGGGCAATTCCCGTCGTTGCGATGCTTCAGCATCTCGTTGAACAGGTCCCGACTGATCAAGCTGCCAATGTCCCCACTCTGCTGAGCGGCGGCTCCGAGCACCGAGGCCAGGAGGAGCAGCGGTACTAACGACGCGAAGCTCATTTTCTGCGAAATTGTGTGTTTGTGTTAAGGTAGTTCGTTCGTGGTTGGAGTTGGGAGGTTCGTGTTGGTGGCTATTTATAGGAATTGAGAAAGAGAGAGGGAGTTTAGGATTTGACAATTCAACTGACTGAAGCTAGTGACGGTCTTCCTCAAAACATCCAATGTTGACATTTTGTGAACATACGCGGAGGCTTGTCCATGCCGTGCGCCATCGACCTTCTTTTTACACCGCTTGTCACGGCGACGGCGAAACACGTTCAATCTTCTTCGAGAATGTCACGTGGCGAAATTTCTTATTTATGTATGTAAGCGATATTTTAGAAGAATTAAACGGTTTACTTATAATTTCCAAATGACTTATCGGAACAAACCAACGGTGCTAGAGCGGACTCGAATTTAAAGGATTTTAGATAGATTTATTTGTGAAGAATCTATATTTCTACCGTAACTTTAGCATATACTCCATCGGTCCATTTCACATGCAAAATAATGGTGGAAATGAATAAAAATTCAGATTTATGTAGTTCAATAGAGGGCAAGTGGGTCTAATATTTTAATTAAGTCGAGTCATTTCATTGCTTTGGCTTTGGTAAGCCTTTTTTTTTTTTTTTTGGGATAAGGTTCGAATTGGGAGGTCAATCCTTCGAATTGGGATAAGGTTCGACGACATGAATTCGTTCAGTCAAAGAAAAACCGTCTTCGTTCAATTCAATTCAATTCAAGACCTCGCAGAAATACCAATCGTGTGGGACACTTCTCAGTCTTTATAGCCTTGATTGGAGGAGGAAACTGTCGATCGAGTAATTGAGTACTTCTGAATTTTAACCCTAGGCCATGATTTCATAGTAGATACCCTATGGATCGGCGGTCTTATTCGTGTAATTCTTTTGAACCGACCCGAATTGTTTAGTCTAGTTTAATCGCAGCCGAGTCTCTTGAGCATTATTCTGTCGTCGGCTGTGAAATGCTTCTACAAAACGAAGTCATTAAAGGGTGTCGAAGCTATTATCAAACTAATTCATCCTATTTTCAATGTCCAAATCTCAGATGTATCGCCTCGCCTTTTCATGTACAATCTTAATCAACAATCCGAAAATATATTATACCGAGGCTACCATATGTCAATGCCACTAATTAAAATGACATGACTATTGGTTCTTAAAATAGATCATCACCTTATCTTAAAAGTGGAAAATTCAAGATTACGTCGTGCTATAGAGTCATAGACCGTAGGTCCGTATGAAGAAAGTAATCCGTGGTATGGTTCAAATTAGGTTAGATTTATTAAATTTTTTGGTCAAATATGTACTGAAAATTGAATTTTTGTTGTCGGCCAAAGATAACGGTCATAGATGATGCTATTTCGGCCTACTAAATTAAGCTCGACGAATGTCATAGGCCTGCACCAAGCAACCGACGAACCTATCTTTGGGCCCGCTCGACGAATGTAATAGGCCTGCACCAAGCAACCCACGAACCTATCTTTGGGCCCGCGCCAGAATTCAAATCACTTTTCTTTTTCTAAGTGCAATATCGCATGGCTGGATGATGCTATTTCGGCCTACTAAATTAAGCTTATCTGGATGGTAGTCTCTTCTAGCTATTTGCTCAAGTATTCTGTGTGTTTTATCATGGAGAAAATGCATTTTCAAAACTTTTGTTTCCAGTTCTATGTCTGGACGTTCTTTCCTGTGGCCACGAATTTGTCTCTTAATAAATCACGCAAGTATGAACTAGGAAAAGAGCAGATACTGAGTTAGAGGACATGTCTCCAGCAAACTTTAACGTCCCAAAATATATTTTATTTATGAATAAATGGTTTCCAAAATGTTTATTAGGAAATGAAAATGACTATTCTAGTCACTTTTTTTATATATTGCTACTTTTTGTCTGATCCGTCCCTCAATACTTATGCTATCAAGAGATACAATCTATTAGGTTGACCATCCATTCCCCTACAATCGCATGTAGCAGTATTTCTTAATATAATTGCCTATTAATTAATGGCACTTCTACTATGCTGTTAAAATTTCTTATATCAGGTGGTATATCTGCGAAGAGACTGCATTATGCATTTGGACAGGCATCTTGTACATTACATGCTTGACAGCTGACGTATCAAGGGCTTGGTGAGTAATATCGGATCCTTCATTCATTCAAGTTGCAGAGGTTTAGCTAGGTGAAGATATATTTTGATCCCATCAAATAATGCTTTTCTCAAAAAGAAGAGATGGTTAGTTTGTTTAAAGAAATCAAAAGGCTTCTTGTAACGCAATTTTGATTGCAATTTCATCCTTTCTCTATTTGGAACTCAGCTAAGTTCTAACTTTGATGTTATTTTTCAGTTGGAAGGATGCAGTCATGATATTGCTGTTGATTTTTCTGTCATTTTCATTGATTTTCTTGTTCCACCTGTTGCTCTTCCATTGGTATGACATGTCGTTTATCTCAAGCCAGAAGTTTTTCCAATGCACATTTCCCAGAATGGGATGTCTACTTTTCCATGCATTCAATCAGATGAGGTCATACATGCTACATTCCTTATGTCACTGCTCTACTTGGTTGTTTGGGTCATCGTGTGCCATCTTGTGTGCTTACTGGGTTTTAAGGCAGCTGCCTTCCGTGTGTGCTTATTGGGTCTTAACTTCGACCATATTCCATAATTCAGTTAACCTTCGTTAAGTGTGTGTCCAACTTTTGGAGTGTCATTAGACACTTATCGATCCGTTTGGCCATCTCTCCGTTTGAATTGGAATCTTAGAGCTGTCTCTCTGGTGTCGAGTGCTACATCTGAGTTCCAGTGTGAAAGGCAAAAAGGGCTGGCTTATTCCTGCTGTCTTGACTAGCAGGCCAGTTATCTCCCATATCTTCCCAACAGCAGTGGGACTGAACACCTGCTCTTTTGAACTCTTTTTACTCTACAAAAGAACACGAATACATATTGCTAAAAAATTCCTAGAAGTGGACATCCGAGAGGTAGGGATTTTCAGTTTTTATCTTGTAGCTTACTCAGTGAGCCTAGGTAGACGCAGGCTCCAGTAGACCACAGTTTGGTTGGCTTTGTTCTGGGCTGAAGTGCTAATCTTCAGTATGGGGAATTAAGAGAGGAAGCAAGGGAGAAAATAGCTGGACTGTAAGGAAAATTGTCAAGGGAGGAAGGGAGGGACCCTCGGCTAATTTGAGAAATTAGTGAATATAGCTGGACTGAAAGGAAAATTGTCACAAAGTGATTATTTGAAATTTCTTTCGATATGACTTGCTGGAGGGAGGGAGGGACCCTTGGCTAATTTGAGAAATTAATCAATATAGTTGGACTCTAAGTAAAATTGTCACAAAGTGATTGCTTTAAATTTCTTTCGATATGACTTGCTGGGTTATGTAATTTTAAAAGGTTTTGATCTTAAATTTTATGCTCTTTTATTTGTTAAAGCATGGATTAGAGATTGCCACTCTTATTTCATTTTCTCTGCAGAGGCGCAGACGTACACCATATCTTAGGTTGGTGCACTAATATGTATTGCTATTGTATCTGTCATCTGCAATGTACATAGATTTACTTTTAAGAAAGAATCAGAAGCACTAGAGCAACTACTCGGACACAAGTGAGGATTTTCTGTGGTTTGTTTTGTAGAGCCCGGGGGGAGAGGTAACATCTACTGTATGCTTTGTTCTTTAATGGATAGTCATTCTTGATATAGCTAAGCACCTAGAGGGGGGTGAATAGGTGTAAAAATAATTTCTCAAGATACGACAATGATACTAGGCAGACGATAGAAAGGAAATTCTCTTTTGATTAACAAAATGAATTACGATCAAAGTAAAGTAAAGAGTAGGGAAGAGAAAATTAAACACAAGGTTTATAGTGGTTCGGCTTATTCCAAGCCTACGTCCACTCTTTCGCACTGACAGCCCACCGGCTGGATTTCACTATGAACAAAAGAGATGTTACAGCACAGTTCTTCCTTGATTCCACAGTGTAGATATTCTACCACACTTCCTCAAGGTTTCTCACGAATATAAACACTATTTTGCGTACAAGATTTCGCTCAAATGAATTGACTAAAAACAAGGAGCTTTAGACTTTGGAATTCTTCTATCGTGCACACCCTCGAACAATTAGAACATCTTCATTATATACTCCTTTATGCCATCATACCCGTTGGCACTTACCAAAGGAATTCCTCCAATCTACCAATTGGACGGAATCAATTAGGAAGATCGTTCGAGCTATAAAAAGAACATGTCGATAGCCCATCAATCATGTTCGCCCATACAATCAGGATCTCGGTTTCCATAAGTAGAACCTTCCAAGAATATTTCGCCAATCATCGGATCCTTAATCTCGAATCAATCACGATCAAACAAAGGATTCCGCTATGTCATATCCAGCCAAGAGATCTTCTCCGGTCGATAAGGTCACATCCTTAATGAAACATCCAGTTCGGATAGCCTTTCTTCAATGGATTAGAAAGCATTAATGAGAATAGACTTTGAGTCTTGAGTCGGCTGTCCAGGAGGTCTTCGGACTTTAAATAGGAGAGTCGCAAACCTTCGGACTAGGCGATGGAAATGTTTTGTCGCTTCAAAACACTTCAAGAAGATTTCTCCAACAATCTCCCCTTTTTTATGGTGACAAAACTTTCTCGCAGATTTGGATAACTTTCACCTGCAAAACATTACTCAAACAAATATGCATATCTTATAAAGATAAATGGCTTAATGAATGATAACACTAGAATCTGCAACCACAGAAAATAGGTTAGACTTGTATGTGATAAAGCCATCCATAAGATATAAGTAGTCAAATCCAAATCCAAATTCAGTCCTCATCCAGACACAAAAGTAAAGTCAAACATCAAAACACTCCAAGTCAAACAATCCAAACGATTAAAAAGTTCAAAGTTTCAAATCTTGCATTTCTCCCCCTTTTTGTCAGCATAAAAAGGTTGAGATGAAAACGAAATAGAGTCAAGATTGCTTGGGAACACGAACAAGCTAGAAATCTCCCATTGACTGAACGATTCCTTCTAGCCTTTTCAAGTCTTCCTTCAGTTGTGCAACCTCCTCACCCTTAGCAGTAGCCTGAATCTGAAGAGAAAGGGCTTGGATCTAATCATGCAAGGAAATTGAAGAAACTTGACCTGCATTTTGCAAATTCTGAACTTCGCATCCCAGAGCATAAATCTAACCTCGCATTTCCAAGAGAATATCCAGAATTATGCGAAAATCTGCTGAATTATCGGTCTGCGTACTGGCTTCGACACGATCTGATGGAGTAAAGGCAAACGATGACAGATCAGCATAATCACGCATATTTAGCAATGAAACATCATGTTCTTCCTCAGGAAATTGAGAGGCATAAATGCCCTCTGGATCTGCTGGTGAGCGACTGACTCCCTCACTGGTAGCAGGATATGAGGACATTCCTCTTTTCTCTTGGTCTCCCCCTGTTTCCATGCCTTCAGGTGGAGAAGAGTGTTCCTCATGTTCTCCTTCCTCTTGATCTCTTTTCTCTTCTTCTTCTTTTTCAACTCTTTCCTTCTCAGCATCTCTTTCTTCGATTTCTCTCTCCTCTGTTTCTTTCTCCTCTGCTTCTTTTTCTTCTCTTTCTCGAGTCCTCTGTTCTGAGTCTTTCTCTGGAGCAGAACGGCTCAGTTTCTTTAATGCCATTGTAGAAATGGTGATGTCTTCATCATCATCTTCATCTTCAACGATGAGAGCTCTTCTTTTCTTGGATGGAGCAACCATGGGCTCCTTCCCTTTTCTTTTTGCTGCAGAAGAGATTTGATGAGTTTTGACAAGAGTCTTCTCCTTGAATTTCTCCAACGCTTTGCTTAGTTCCTTTAGACGTATTTTAGTCACCATTTTCAGTCCTACCACCATATGATCACACGATCGAACACAGAGAATTTGTGGAGGCTGAATATTCAGATGTCTGAATAACTTCGTCACAAGACCTTCATAAGAAAGTTGACCTCTGTCCTTCACCACTGCTCTATACATGTGGAACATAACAGTGTGAGGAAGAGAAAATTTTTCCGGTGATGATGGCATACATCAGCTTTACCTCTCGAACTTGAAACATCGGTCTTGGAAGTTGATTTGTCCGAGGCAATTGATCACAATCTTGTGAAGCGAATGTTAAACGCACTCATCCTCGAGTAGGAAATCTTTTCATCTGTTCTTCTATCCTTAACAAGTTCCAATGTAGCACGAGCAATAGAAACATTGATCGGTTGATATCTTCCTCTCTCAACCCCTATCACATCCGCCAGCATATCCATATCCACCACAAAGTCCTGATCTCGGACACTGAAAGAGATTCTATTCGCATCCAAGAAGCGAAGATTCGAATAGAAATATGCAGTTAATTCAGCATGGGCTTCTGTGGTGTCAGAACGGAACTTCTCAAGTTGAAGAAAACTAAACTTTTCCCTCAAATTGACATTTACAGCATCAAGGAAATCAAAATCCACACTTCTAGGGTTTATCACCCCACGCTTAAGCAATTTTGAGTATAAAACCTTATGTTCCTTTGATCTAAACAACTCTCCCATTTTTCCTCGAATTTTCGCTGCAACACCCATTCTTGGTTGAAATTGGCTGTACAATTTGTCATCATCATTCCCATCTATCAGATTAAATCCCCCAACATGCGGATCACTTGGGATATTTGCAAGGGCTTCTTCTGCCACCCCTTTAGGAGCAATTCCCAAACTTTCCATTTTTCGCAAAAAGATGTACTCATTCCCATATCCTTTGTCCTTAAGAAACTCATCGACGTAGTTCAATGGAGTACCGGTCTTCTTTAAAGCACGGTAAAGCTTATAAATAAAAGAGGGCCTTCGAATTCTTATAGGATTTGCGTCTTCAACGATTTCTTCCTTTTGTTGATGACCAGCACCCTGTGGACTAGTTGGTGGAGAATGACGCTGCTGAGAATGTTGTGGTCTCTGTTGCTGATTTGGAGACTCTTCTTCCTTGGTGAGATCGAAGTGCGTAGGTCCCTCACTCATTCGCCGTGGTCCCCTGCTTGCGATTCTCGAAAACTTTCTTGAAGACGACATCTTTCTCAGTCTTTAAAAGATTCCTTGCTTGACTTTCCCAAGAAAGATGACAACTTTTTCGAAGATTAAACAAGGGAAGAAAACAGGAATGGAAGATTGGTGCTTTCTTAGGGTTTTTGGAGAGTAAAGCGAAGAAGAAACAACAGTGCATAACCAGTTAAAAAGAGATATACATAACGTCATAAAGGAAATAAAAGGATGCCTTTTCAAAAAATAACTGCCTTTTTTCGAGAAAATAGTCATTTCAAAAATAACTTCTTTTTCGAAAAGGAAACGTTGCAATAATCACGTCAATTAAAGATAGCAATAATCAAACACGGTTGATAATCGTACCTTTTCAAGATGAGATTCGAGAGAGAGAATAACTTACAGTCAAAGTCTCGTTTGTCTGAGTCTGAGAGTCTCTAGACTTTAATTTCTTCAAACCTCAAAATGTTGAGTCTAGAACGGATAATTTCAAATTGATTTTTCTCCAAAGGCTTTGTGAATATATCCGCTAGTTGGTTCTTTGAGTCAACAAATTGAATCGAAACTTCTCTATTTTGAACACGATCTCTAATGAAGTGATGTCGAATCTCTATATGCTTTGCTCTTGAGTGAAGAATTGGATTTTTAGTAAGATTGATTGCACTGGTGTTGTCGCAGTTAATCTCTGTGCATGAATTTTCAATTCCAAAGTCTCTTAGCTGTTGTTTTATCCACATAATTTGTGAACAACAACTTCCGAGAGCTACATACTCTGCTTCTGCTGTAGAAAGAGCTACTGTAGTTTGCTTCCTTGAAAACCAAGACACTGTCCTACCTCCAAGTAGTTGACATGTACCCGAGGTGCTCTTTCTATCAACTCTGCATTCGGCTAGATCTGCGTCTGAGTATCCAAGAAGAGTAAATTCTCCCTTTTTAGGATACCAAAGGCCGATGCTTGAAGTTGAAGCAATGTATTTGATAATACGCTTTGCAGCACTTAAATGAGATTCTTTAGGGTTTGCTTGAAATCTGGCACAAATGCAAACACTAAACAAAATGTCAGGTCTGGAAGCAATAAGATAAAGAAGTGACCCAATGATACTCCTGTATAGCTTCTGGTCGACTTTCTTTCCTCCTTAATCTTTGTCTATCTTCAAGGAACTTGACATTGGTATATCAGCCTTTTTGCAATTGTTCAGTCCAAACTTTTTGACGAGATCATTAGCATATTTTTCTTGATGAATAAAAGTTCATTCCTTCAGTTGTTTCACTTGAAGCCCGAGAAAGAAGGTTAACTCACCCATCATGCTCATTTCAAATTCATCATGCATAGTCTTAGAGAATTTCTTGCACAGACTTTCATTAGAAGATCCGAATATTATATCATCGACATATATTTGAACTAGCACAAAACTTTTGCTTTCTCTTTTGATAAACAGAGTAGTGTCTACTTTACCTTTCACAAAACCGTTTTGAATTAAAAACTTACTCAGCCTGTCGTACCAAGCTCGAGGTGCTTGTATTAAACCATATAAGGCCTTTTTGAGTATGAATACTGAGTCTGGTTTCCTTGGGTCTTCAAACCGGTGGTTGTTCCACATAAACTTCCTCATGGATGAATCCATTTAGGAAAGCACTTTTGACGTCCATTTGGAATAATCTGAAATTTTTATGACAAGCAAATGCAAGTAATAAACGAATTGCTTCCAACCTTGCTACTGGTGCGTAAGTCTCGTCATAGTCTATCCCTTCTTCTTGCGTATATCCCTTGGCCACAAGTCTTGCTTTGTTTCTTATCACTTTTCATTTCTCGTCCATCTTGTTCCTGAAAACCCATTTAGTACCAATAATAGATTTACCTTTTGGTTTAGGAGTTAACTCCCAAACATCATTAATGTTGAATTGCCTGAGTTCTTCTTGCATAGCTTCAATCCAGCTTTCATCAGTCAAAGCTTCTTCTATGCTTTTGGGTTTTATTTCAGAGATAAGAGCCACAACACTAGACTCTTCGCGCCTTTTGGATCTTGTGCGAATTCCTTCATTGATGTCACCAATAATAAGATCTTTGGGATGACTTGACTTATGCTTCCAGTTGCTGGTTAATTTGTCAGATTGATGGTCACTTCCTTCTCTTGAATCTTCAACAGTCACTTGTTGCTGGTCCTTCAAAGTTTGAGCTGCTTCCTGAGATTTAGACTTTGTAGAGTCTGGAGCAAGTTCAGGTTCTTCAAGATGAGTCTGAATCGATTCATTTTGCATAGAATCTTGGAATTTGACATTCATTGATTCCTCCACAGATTGACTCTTCTTGTTATAGACTCTGTAGGCTTTGCTTGAGGTTGAATATCCAAGGAAGATGCATTCATCTGATTTTTGTCCAAACTTGCCAACTCGATCATTTGCATTTTTCAATATAAAATATTTGCATCCGAACACATGAAAATATGAAATAATAGGCTTCTTTTCTTTGAATAATTCATAGGGGGTTTTTTCTAGAATAGGCCTTAGAAAAACTCTATTGATAATATAACATGCTGTTGAAACTGCTTCAGCCCAAAATCGTGAAGATTTGTTACTTTCAATTAAAAGAGTTCTGGCCATTTCTTGAAGCGATCTATTCTTTCTTTCCACAACTCCATTTTGCTTTGGAGTATATGGAGAGGAGAACACATGCTGAAAACCAGATTCATCACAAAATTTTATAAAATCTTGATTTTCAAATTCACATCCATGGTCTGTTCTTATACTTGAAATAACATACCCTTTTTCATTTTGAACATTTTTAGCAAATTTCTCAAAATAAGAGAATGTTTCAGACTTACTTGCCAGGAAATATACCCAAGTAAATCGTGAGTAGTCATCCACAATTACTAGGCAATATTTCTTACCTCCAATGCTCGTGTTCTGGTTGGTCCAAAGAGATCCAAATGCGAAGGCCGCAGACACGGTTAGTGGAAACTTGATTTATTGGTTTAAAGGAATTTCTTACTTGTTTTCCCAATATGCATGGTGTACATAGATCAGACTTTTAGTATGATAAATTGGGTAGACCACGAACAAGCTTCTTTGCTGAGATTTTGGCTATCTGTTTCATATTAATGTGCCCAAGCTTTCTATGCCATAAGCTTGCTTTGTCTTGGATTGAGATTAGGCATTGCGATTCATCTGGTTTCACATCCAAGAGGTAGATATTTCCATGTCTTCGACCCATGAATGACTGAGTAAAGTCTTTTCGGTTCTGAACATATTCCCTCTTGAAAGTAGATTTTGAAACCGGTATCACACGGTACTGGACGACACCGAGCAGATTGTAGTTGAGTCCTTCAACTAAAGAAACATTGCTTATTGTGAGGTTTCGAATCTTTATAGTTCCAAATCCCACTATTCTTCCTTTGCTATTTCCTCCAAATGAGACTTTTCCACCATTCACTTGAACAAGCTTTATGAAGCAATTTGAGTCTCCTGTCATGTGTCTTGAGCATCCACTATCCAGATACCATTTTACCTTTTTCTTGAAAGTAACCTGCATTTAAACAAGAAACTCAAACTTTCTTTGGTACCCATATTTTCTTGGGTCCATTGGTGTTAGTATGATATGCGGTTTTTGACCATACCTTTTAAAGGTTTCCAAACCATAGGACATTCTTTTTCAAAATGATCCGCATTATTGCACTTTGAGCATCCGAGAGCATTGCGACCTCTTTGGTTTTACAAAGATCATTTTAAAATGATTTTTGTAAGCATCTCTTGTGGGTCTTTGTTTGATTCTTTCATTCACTTTAGGAAAATCAATTAAAGGAATGGTTTCAACAGTCATTCCCAAACCAGATTTGTTGAAATAAGGTCTTTGAACAGAAAGAATTTTTTCCAGTTTCTCAGATCCTATAGAAATTTTTTTAGAAATATTTGAGATATCATTTTTCAATAATGCATTTTCTTTTGAAAGATTATCTTCACTTTCTCTAAGAGAAGAAACATTCATGTCTAAACATTTCACCTTTTCTTTCAAAACATTTTCCAGTTGTTTTAGAGCAGAATTTTCTCTTTTGAGTTCGGAAATCTTTTTAAGAGAAGTTTTAAGACTAAAACACAACTCATCAATGTATTTAGAAACTTTAATAGGGATTTTAAAGTTACTCACCTCAAATTCACTGTCTGAATCTGATTCTGTCTTGGAGTTTGAATCTGAATCTGATTTTGCCATTAGACATATATTTGCATAATCATCATCACTTTCTTCACACTCTGTATCACTCGGGTTTTCGCTTTAAGAGCCTTTCGATACTTTTCAGCTTTTCCTTTCTTCTTCCTCAAAAGAGGACGGTTAGTCCGATGTGTCCATTTTTCTTACATTCAAAGCAGACTACATCTTTGTTTGATTCATCATCCTCAACAGACTTAGTCTGTTGCTTTTGAAAACTTTGTTTCTTTGGATTGAATCTTCTTCCTTTTCTGTTCAGCTTTCTGAATCTTCTTATCATGAGAGCAAGCTCCTCATCATCCATATCGTCTTCAGAATCGTAACATCGAATCATCATTGGATTTTAATGCAATGGATTTCTTACCTTTGGGGTCTTCGTCTTCATTGATTCGTTCCACTTCATAAGACTGAAGAGTCCCAACCAACTCATCAACAGATAGTGGCATGATTCTTTGGGTCTCTCGATTGAGGTCTTTATGTGATTCCAATCCTTGGAGAGTCCACGCAGTAGCTTGTTTACCTTCATGGGATCAAAAATTGGTTGACCTTGATTTTCAAGACCATTCACGATTTCTGTAAAACGACTAAACATGTCAGTTATAGATTCTCCCGATTTCATTTTGAAGGCTTCGTATTGACCAAGGAGAATGTTGATTCTAGTCTCTTTCACTCGATCGGTTCCTTCATAGGTAATATGTAATCTATCTCAGACTTCTTTAGCTGTAACACAAGAAGATATTCTGTTATATTCAGTAGGAGATAAAGTACAATATAAAGAATAAATTTCTTTTGCATCAAGAGCTTGTCTCTTGATTATCTATTCATGAGTCATTTCACTAGACTCCACAGTATCTTTTCCTCTTTCTGAGACAGGTGCAGCTTTAGGAATGATTCATTTTTCTACAACGTCCCATTCCAAAAGATCCTTTGATCTTAGGAACGCCTTCATCTTGTTTTTCCATATGTTGTAATCCTTTCCATCAAAGTAAGGTGGTCTGGTATTGCTTTGCCCTTCTACCAGCCACGGAGCCAACATACTAGCCATGGATCTTTAACTCAAGTAAAACACTTCAAACAAAGTGAGTACATGTGCTCGATACCAATTGTTATAGCTAGTATAAGCACCTAGAGGGGGTGAATAAGTGGAAAAACAATTTCTCAAGATACGACAACGATACTAGGCAGACGATAGAAAGGAAATTCTCTTTTGATTAACAAAATGAATTACGATCAAAGTAAAGTAAAGAGTAGGGAAGAGAAAATTAAACACAAGGTTTATAGTGGTTCGGCTTATTCCAAGCATACGTCCACTCTTCCGCACTGACAGCCCACCGGCTGGATTTCACTATGAACAAAAGAGATGTTACAGCACAGTTCTTCCTTGATTCCACAGTGTAGATATTCTACCACACTTCCTCAAGGTTTCTCACGAATATAAACACTCTTTTGCATACAAGATTTCGCTCAAATGAATTGACTAAAAACAAGGAGCTTCAGACTTTGGAATTCTTCTATTGTGCACACCCTCGAACAACTAGAACATCTTCCTTATATACTCCTTTATGCTATCATACCCGTTGGCACTTACCAAAGGAATTCCTCCAATCTACCAATTGGACGGAATCAATTAGGAAGATCATTTGAGCTATAAAAAGAACATGTCGATAGCCCATCAATCATGTTCGCCCATACAATCAGGATCTCGGTTTCCATAAGTAGAACCTTCCAAGAATATTTCGCCAATCATCGGATCCTTAATCTCCGAATCAATCACGATCAAACAAAGGATTCCGCTATGTCATATCTAGCCAATAGATCTTCTCCAGTCGATAAGGTCACATCCTTAATGAAACATCCAGTTCTGGATAGCCTTTCTTCAAAGGATTAGAAACTGTTAATGAGAATAGACTTTGAGTCTTGAGTCTGGCTGTCCGGAGATCTTCAGACTTTAAATAGCAGAGTCTGCAAACCTTCAGACTAGACTGATGGAAACGTTTTGTCAGCTTCAAAACACTTCAAGAAGATTTCTCCAACAATTCTGAAGATAATCTGTATCATGGGCATGACGCAACTTCACCAAGAATGTTCAATCGGACATTTTTTATAGGCCTACAGCAATACCAACTTTTGTTTGAAAATATGCAAAACACGCGGAGTCATATAATATAGCATGATCCTTTCTTTTGACTCACTATCCATGAGAATGGGCTTGGTTAAACATGCAAGTGCAAAATACTGAATGCTACATTTTATCCAAGCTTAGCTAGATAGGTAGAGGAGATTTTCTTCATGTCAATGTTCTAGCCATTCCTTCTTTGGCCATCAATATACCAGCTTCTTTATGCAATTCTCATGCAATCTGCAGGGGTTTTTCCGAAAGAGTTTATCCTTTCAGTAAAGGTGCTTGCCGAAATTTGTACCACTTTTGTTGTGCCAGAGGCAGTATATATGATCTAGAACGGCTGCCCACAGCACAGGAACTGGAAGAGAAGTCACAGCCATTTACCTGTTTGGATGCTTTTACCTGTCGCTGCTGCAGAGATTAGAGATCTCATCACTGTTTTCTCAAATTTTTGCCCGTAAGGTATATCAAGAGTTTGGCTTGGAGATATATTGGCGTTAATTTTATTTATCATGAGAAGCAAAGGCATAGGAATGGCAGTTTTATTTGTTTCTTGAGTTTTTCTTGTCAAGATCGAACTCTGTCAGATTGTATGACTTGTTATTCTGGTGGAAGTATCAAGAATTATTCATCAATCTTGCACTGATTTTGACGCTTACTTCCAAACTTATACTCATGATTGATTGTGATTTTGGTTGACTGTCATAATTCTCATCCAAACCAAATGTCAGAATGAGCAATTTTTTGGCTTGCCCTAATTTCCTTTGGTATACTGCTTGGATGAATGTTGAAACCAGAATCCTTTACCATATATGTGATCGCCTTATATCAATTAATGAAATTGATGCACAGTAGGAGTTTCTTGTGCCAATATATGAGCTGAAGAAGACTGAACTTTGGAGCAAGTGCTAGATAAACAGAGCATGGAAGGCAGGCCTTTATCTTTGCTCTTACTGTCATTGTTGAGAAGGTAGGAGGGATATCAGTTCGTTGTTTGCCGAAGAATGGGCGTAAAGAATTTCCTGATCAATTTTGTTGAGCTTCTCGAGAATGTGATCGCCAAGGAATCGCTGTTTACTGGTTCAGGTGGAGATTCTGTGTGGCTGCTAAATTGCCGTTTGCGCTCTACTTGAAATCCTACGAAAGCGTTTGTACTTTGCCCTCGTCTTTTGGTCCGCCACACGATTGGCTTCAAGGTCCCGCCTACATCGTTACGGACTTCCCTCAGTGTTGACCAAAAAGTCGTTCTGGAGATCTTTATCAATTATTTGCCTCCATTTAAATCGAGTACTCACCCACAAAAACGAGGAGGGGAATCCTCGTGATAGAAGTCGCCTTTACGTGAACTAAAGTTTGTATTCCTACAACTTCATGCGATGTTCGTGAATGCTCATGGAGGTGGATTGTCGCTCCGCTAAAGCGCATCCGGGAGAGCTACTACATTCATTAGCCGGCAAGAATGCTTGCCGATGCAATAGCATTTGCTGTTTATTAGACGGTATGGCTGAACTAATTCGCCAACATCGCATTTTCCATTGCCATCCTCACTAGGTGAAATTCGACTTTAAAGCCTCATATCTCTAGTTTCCTGATAAGTTCATGGTGCACACAGATTGTAAATCTAGCTGCACATGTTGCACAGCTTCTGCAAACTTCATTGAGATAATAGGATGGTCAATATCCTTTATTTAGTCCTTTCTTGTGTGGATAAAAATCCAGCTGTACATCTCAGCTTATTGATCACCAGTACATGAGCAATGATTTGATTTAGTAATAGAACTAGGCAAATGGCTTTTGGGTGTAGCAGTCCAGATTGTTGCCATATCCCACTTTCAGCAAGTCGCAGTACCTCTTGTAGAACCCGATCCGGTCCTGCACCTGCGGGTTCGAGCCCTTCCCGCACTCGAGCCCACCGTTGATGATGTTGGTGATGACCCCATACCCAGGGACCCGCCCAGCTGCGGTATCCGCGGCAGATGGCTGCCACTGGCCAGCAGCAACGGCGTGGCATGAGGGCTTCGGTGACTGCGGCGTTGTCCAGAACCAGAGAGCCGTCTTGAATGAGATGACGGGGTCGGTCGCAACCGTGTCTGGGTTGTTCAGTAGGTCAGAGTTGATGGCTTTCCCCGCTGGCCCGTAGTTGTAGTTGCTGGGAAAATCATAATCAACCAAACACATCAAAATCCGAGAAAACCAATCTTTCTTAAATCCAAACCTACACCGACCATATTCGTGCCTATACAAAAACTAGTGATAATCATAAGCAGGCTCAGTCTAGGTAAATGTCGCGACGATGAAATTAGGGACTTACTAAACACAATGAAATGAAAGGTTGATTTTATGTAACTTACTAAGAGATTTGGATAGGACCACGTCCATAGTATTTCTTGCCAGGAGCACAAGGCCATTGCTGGTTGGCAACGCAGTAGTCTGGAGGATTGCCTTGCTCTCGCAACTGGCAATATCCCCATGCATATGGACCGTCCGGTGCACTTGCCCATCCGCCTACAAAATAATTTGGTCGATCATTGCGAAACCATGCATTGTTCATTGGAAAACCATCTGTTTTTGCCAATGAACTACCTGAGTAATGACTAGAACTGAAGTGATCAGTTGAGGACAATAACCTGTGGTTTCATGCGATGTCTGAGCCAAGAACGCCGCGATCTCTCGCTTCCTCGTGTCCGTGTCGCCCGTCGTCCCGAACCCGCCGAATGACTTCGCGGCCGTGATGAAGGCATCGTAGGTGTAGAACCCTTTGGCGGGGCAATTCCCGTCGTTGCGATGCTTCAGCATCTCGTTGAACAGGTCCCGACTGATCAAGCTGCCAATGCCCCCACTCTGCTGAGCGGCGGCTCCGAGCACCGAGGCCAGGAGGAGCAGCGGTACTAACGACGCGAAGCTCATTTTCTGCGAAATTGTGTGTTTGTGTTAAGGTAGTTCGTTCGTGGTTGGAGTTGGGAGGTTCGTGTTGGTGGCTATTTATAGGAATTGAGAAGAGAGAGAGGGAGTTTAGGATTTGACAATTCAACTGACTGAAGCTAGTGACGGTCTTCCTCAAAACATCCAATGTTGACATTTTGTGAACATACGCGGAGGCTTGTCCATGCCGTGCGCCATCGACCTTCTTTTTACACCGCTTGTCACGGCGACGGCGAAACACGTTCAATCTTCTTCGAGAATGTCACGTGGCGAAATTTCTTATTTATGTATGTAAGCGATATTTTAGAAGAATTAAACGGTTTACTTATAATTTCCAAATGACTTATCGGAACAAACCAACGGTGCTAGAGCGGACTCGAATTTAAAGGATTTTAGATAGATTTATTTGTGAAGAATCTATATTTCTACCGTAACTTTAGCATATACTCCATCGGTCCATTGCACATGCGAAATAATGGTGGAAATGAATAAAAATTCAGATTTATGTAGTTCAATAGAGGGCAAGTGGGTCTAATATTTTAATTAAGTCGAGTCATTTCATTGCTTTGGCTTTTGATAAGCCCTTTTTTCCCTTTTTCTTTTTTGTTGGGATAAAGTTCGAATTGGGAGGTCAATCCTTCCAGTGAACTGACCATACCCCAAATCCCAAATCGACGCGGGTGAACAAGTACAGCATACCAAAGCGCTTGAGATTTCAATAATTTATTTGCGGATTGGACATCAATCGTAAACATTCGGGGCGAATGGATCCATTTACTGTTTCAAAACAAAATGATGCAGATCAAGTCGTATGCCAAATGGAATTTAACCTCACGATGACTCGACGACATGAATTCGTTCAGTCAAAGAAAAACCGTCTTCGTTCAATTCAATTCAATTCAAGACCTCGCAGAAATACCAATCGTGTGGGACACTTCTCAGTCTTTATAGCCTTGATTGGAGGAGGAAACTGTCGATCGAGTAATTGAGCACTTCTGAATTTTAACCCTAGGCCATGATTTCATAGAAGATACCCTATGGATCGGCGGTCTTATTCGTGTAATTCTTTTGAACCGACCCGAATTGTTTAGTCTAGCTTAATCACAGCCGAGTCTCTTGAGCATTATTCTGCTGTCGGCTGTCAAAAGCTTCTACAAAACGAATTCATTAAAGGGTGTTGAAGCTCCTATCAAACTAATTAATCCTGTTTTCAATGCCCAAATCTCAGATGTATCGCCTCGTCTTTTCATGTACAATCTTAGTCAATGATCCGAAAATGTTATACCGAGGCTACCATATGTCAATGCCACTAATTAAAATGAGCTGATTATTGATTCTTAAAAGAGATCATCACCTTATCTTAAAAGTGGAAAATTCAAGATTACGTCGTGCTATAGACCGTAGGTCCGTATGAGGAAAGTAATCCATGGTATGGTTCGGATTAGGTTAGATTTATTAATTTTTTTGGTCAAATATGTACTGAAAATTGAATTTTTGTTGTCGGCCAAATATAACAGTCATAGATGATGCTATTTTGGCCTACTAAATTAAGCTTGAGGAATGTAATAGGCATGCACCAAGCAACCGATGAACCTATCTTTGGGTCCGTGCCATAATTCAAATCACTTTTCATTTTCTAAGTGCAATTTCACATGGCTGGATGATGCTATTTCGGCCTACTAAATTAAGCTTATCTGGATGGTAGTCTCTTCTAGCTATTTGCTCAAGTATTCTGTGTGTTTTATCATGGAGAAAATGCATTTTCAAAACTTTCGTTTCCAGTTCTATGTCTGGATGTTCTTTCCTGTGGCCCTGAATTTGTCTCTTTATAAATCACGCAAGTATGAACTAGGAAAAGAGCAGATACTGGGTTAGAAGACATGTCTCCAGCAAACTTTAGCGTCTCAAAAGATATTTTATTTAGGAATAAATGGTTTCCAAAATGTTTATTAGGAAATGAAAATGACTATTCTAGTCACTTTTTTTATATATTGCTACTTTTTGTCTGATTTGTCCCTCAATACTTATGCTATCAAGAGATACAATCTATTAGGTTGACCATCCATTCCCCTACAATCGCATGTAGCAGTATTTCTTAATATAATTGCCTATTAATTAAAGGCATTTCTACTATGCTGTTAAAATTTCTTATATCAGGTGGTATATCTGTGAAGAGACTGCATTATGCATTTGGACTGGGATCTTGTACATTACATACTTGACAGCTGACGTATCAAGGGCTTGGTGAGTAATATTAGATCCTTCATTCTTTCAAGGAAGTTGCAGTAGTTTTAGCTAGGTGAAGATATTTTTGATTCCATCAAATGATGCTTTTCTCAAAAAGAAGAGATGGTTAGTTTGTTTAAAGAAATCAACAATTTTGATTGCAATTTCATCCTTTCTCTATTTGGAACTCAGCTAATTTCTAACTTTGATGTTATTGTCAGGTGGCCAGTCATGAGATTGCTGTTGATTTTTCTGTCATTTTCATTGATTTTCTTGTTCCTCCTGTTGCTCTTCCATAGGTATGACATGACATTTATCTCAAGCCAGAAGTTTTTCCAATGCGCATATCCCAGAATGGATGTCTACTTTTCCATGCATTCAATCAGATAAGGTCATACATGCTACATTCCTTATGTCACTGCTCTACTTGGTTGTTTGGGTCATCGTGTGCCATCTTGTGTGCTTACTGGGTTTTAAGGCGGCTGCCTTCCATGTGTGCTTATTGGGTCTTAACTTCGACCATATTCCATAATTCAGTTAACCTTCGTTGAGTGTGTGTCCAACTTTTGGAATGTCATTAGACACTCATCGATCTGTTTGTGTGATGACCCAAACCCGGGGCAGTACGGAGGGATAGACTGAGATCGCCTTGGCAGTACGCAGGTGAGGCCAATGACATGTCTCCCGTCCCACATCGCTTAGGGGGGAGTCCTGGGCTAGTTTATAAAGGTTTGTGTCCATTTAATCTGTGTAACACGTTTTAAAGCCATGATGACTTAGTGTCCAAAGCGGACAATATTATACAGTGGGGCCCGGGTCGTTACAAATCCCTTTCCTTCCTCTTCCCCTTTCTCTTCTTCCTCTTCTTTTCTTTCTTTTCTTTCTGGTCGAGGACCCCTTAGCTTCTATTTAACCAAACCCTCTCCCCTCTCCTTTTTGCTTTTGACTTTTCAGCTTCTTTTTCCGTTTCTTCTTTTGGGGCCCACTAACATAATATTACATTCTACCCTCCTTAAAAAATAATTTCGTCCTCGAAATTTACATGTACTTCAATCATGAAACAAGTGAGGGTATTTGTGTCTTGCCTCCTCCTCGAGTTCCCAAGTAGCCTCTCTCTCGGTGTGGTTTTGCCATTGTATTTTCACATAAGGAATGGTTCATCGCCGCAATACCTGATCCTTCTTATCGACAATGCAAATAGGCTGCTCCTCATATGTCAAGTTCTCCTGTAATCTCAATAGAGTAAAGTCTAGCACATGTTCAGGATTTGGCACATATTTCCGCAACAAAGAGACATGGAACACATTATGGACACTTGATAGTGCCGGTGGCAAAGCCAATTTATAAGCGACTTTACCAATTTTCTCTAAGATCAAGAATGGTCCCACGTACCTTGGACTTAACTTCCCACGTGTGTCAAATCTCATTACACCATTCGTAGGAGAAACTTTTAAGAACACGTGATCCCCCACATTAAATTCTAACTTGTGTCTTTTCATATCCGCATAACTTTTCTAACGATTTTGAGCCGTTCTGAGACGTTCCCAAACCAACCTAACTTTCTCTTCCGACTATTGAATGAACTCGGGGCTAGTTAGTCTTTTCTCACCAACGTCGTCCCAACAAATAGGACTTCTGCATTTTCGGCCATATAAAGCTTCAAAGGGTGCCATCTTAATGCTGGAGTGATAACTGTTATTATAAGAAAATTCTGCCAAATGTAGATGTTCATCCCGAGAACCGCCGAAGTCAATGATGCATGATCTCAACATATCCTCTAATGTCTGGATCGTTCTCTCTAACTGTCCATCTGTTTGTGGATGGAAAGCTGTACTCAAGTTGAGTTTAGTGCCCAATGCTCCTTGCAAACTCTTCCAATAGTTAGACACGAACCTAGGATCCCTATCAGAAACAATGTTTACTGGAACTCCATGAAACTTCACTATCTCATTAACATATCGCTTTGCCATATCTTCCATTGAAAGGCCAAATCGATATGACAAAAAGTGAGCTGACTTAGTCAATCTATCAACAATCACCCATATAGTATTCTTACCACTTGGCGTCCTCGGTAGACCGACTACAAAGTCCATGGCAATATGCTCCCACTTCCATTTAGGTATCTCTAGAGGTTGCAACTGTCCACCTGGTTTTTTATGCTCAATTTTCACTTGTTGGCAAACTAAACATTGATCGACAAATTTTATAATATCCTTTTTCATGTTGATCCACCAAAAGTTTTCTCTCAAGTCCCTATACATTTTAGTGCTTCCCGGATAAATTGAAAATCTAGTACTGTGAGCTTTTTGTAGGATCTCCTTTTTCAACTTGAGTCCTCAGGAACATATAGTCGACCATGAAACCTCAAGGATCCATCTACATGTAAACTAAAATCCACTTGTCTTCTAGCTTCCGCACCTTCTCTATTTTTTTGTAATTGTGGATCTTCATTATGTTTAGTCTTAATTCTGTCAATCAACATAAGTTGTACTTAAAGATTAGCTAATTGAGCACCAAGCTGCTGCACCAACACCTCCAAGTCTAACTTCCTCATATCTTCAAGAATGGATTTCTGAGAAGTGAGCAAAGCTACCATATTTCCAAAGGATTTATGACTCAAAACATTTGCTACCACATTAGCCTTACCCGGATGGTAATTAAAGGATAAGTCATAATCCTTCAAAAGTTCTAGCCATATTCTTTGCCTCATGTTCAGTTCTTTTTTAGTAAAGATATACTTCAGACTCTTGTGATCGGTGAAGACTTCACATTTTTCACCATACAAATAGTGTCGCCATATCTTTAAGGCAAACACAACCGCCGCTAACTCCAAATCATGAGTGAGGTAGTTATTCTCATGTAATTTCAATTGTCTAGAAGCATAGGCAACAATTTTGCTATCTTGCATAAGAACACAACCCAAACCTTCTTTGGATGAACACAACCCAAACCTTCTTTGGATGCGTTGCAGTAGATTTCGAACCCACCACTTCCAGAAGGTAGAGTTAGAATAGGAGCCGACACTAGCCGTCTCTTCAACTCTTGAAAACTGCGTTCACATTGGTCTGACCATTCAAATTTAACTTTCTTCTGAGTTAGACGGGTAAGTGGACCAGCAATCTTTGAAAACCCCTCTACAAATCACCTATAGTAGCCAGCTAGCCCAAGAAAACTTCTCACTTCGGTAACATTAGTTGAACGATTCCACTTAACAATTGCTTCAACCTTCTTTGGATCCACTAATATACCATCCTTTGAGATCACATGACCCAAGAATTCTTTATGATCAAGCCAGAAGTCACACTTACTAAATTTGGCATACAACTTCTTTTCATGCAAAGTTTGCAAGACAAACCTTAAGTGTTGTTCGTGTTCCTCTAAACTCTTCGAATATACTAGGATGTCATCAATGAACACCACAATAAATTTGTCTAGATATTCCCTGAACACCCTATTCATCAAGTCCATGAAGGCAGCATGCGCATTTGTTAATCCAAAAGGCATGACGAGAAATTCATAATGGCCATACCCTGTTCTGAAAGCGGTTTTAGGCACAACATCTATCTTTATCTTCAACTGATGATATCTAGAATGAAGGTCGATCTTGGAAAATACCTGAGCTCTCTGAAGTTGATCAAATAAATCCTCAATCCGGGGCAAAGGATATTTGTTTTTGACTGTTACCTTGTTAAGCTCTCGGTAATCTATGCAAAGCCGCATACTACCATCCTTCTTTTTCACAAATAGAACAGGAGCTCCCCAAGGTGAAACATTGGGTCTGATGAAACCCTTATCCAAAAGCTCTTGCAGCTGCATTTTTCAATTCTTTCAATTCAATGGGTGCCATCCGATATGGTGCCTTAGAGATTGGTACTGTATCGGGCATCAATTCAATACAAAACTCAATTTATCTATCAAGAGGCAAGCCTGGTAAATCCTCAAGAAACACACTTGGAAACTCTCTAACGACAGGAACAACTCCCAACTTTACTACAACCTTACTTGTGTCTTTTACACAAGCTAAATAACCACAGCAACTTTTTCTCAAAAGTTTCCTCGCTTGCAAAGCCGAGATCAACCTTGGAGAAGTGTTTTGACAACTTCCCGAAAAAGAGAATTCGGGTTGATTTGAAAGTCTAAATATCACTTTCTTTGAAAAACAGTCAATAATAGCACGATGGGTAGATAACCAATCAATCCCTGTAATAACATCGAAATCTCGAATATTTAACTCCACTAGATCCATAGGCATTTCAACATTATTAATCCGAATCACACATCTCTTGAACACATGATGACCAACTAAGAAATCGCTAGTAGAAGTATCAACACACAATTCACATTCGAGAGGGTCAGGCAACACATCAAGCTTCTTTGCAAATTCAGTTGAAATAAAGGAGTGCATAGCACCAGGATCAAATAACGCATAAGCACATTGTGAGGCAATAGAAATATTACTTGCAACAACTACGTTAGATGCTGCCGCATCCTCCTTGGTCATCACAAAAACCTTCCCACTTGTACTTTGTCTTTGTTGGTTCTCTTGGGACCTACCAATGAAAGGGGTATTCCTCCGCATGAAACACTGGTGTGCTAGGTGCCCTTGTCGCCCACATAGATTACATGATCTATTGCCAATAGGAGGATTTCTTCGTGCAGGACAATCTCGCAACATGGGTCCGGGTTTCCCACATAAGACGCATACCCCGGTTTTCCGATGACACTCACCGTGATGATAATTTCCACATGTACTACAGGGGCCCTGGTTACTTGGATTTCTGAACTGTCCTGGCCGACTGAAGCCTCTTCGCCTTCCACTTCCATCAGTATGGCTACCTTGCATATTTGTGGGCTTAAACCTTTTGGGTTGAGGCGCTCATTGTGTGTCGTGCTTTAGAATGCTTTGTTCCACCTTGATTGCTCGTTCTAGCACATCCTTATAAGTTGTTAATATGAAAGGTGCAAGTGCGGAATTAATTTTAGGTCGGAGCCCTCCTAGGAAATGGTCGGCCTTATCTTCCTCATTTGTTACCAAGTGCTCCGCAAACCTACTCAATTGATTAAAGTGGACCGAATACTCCAAAACCGTGGAGTCACCCTGAGATCTATGTACAAAGTCACCCTTCATCTTTGCCTGGAATGACTTTGGGAAGAATTGAGCATTGAACGCCTTTTTAAAGTCCTCCCAGTATATAATAACATCCCTACCTCCAAGACTTGGCTTCATTCCATCCCACCAAAACTCAGCTTCAAAGATCCCATCAATCTTTTTAATCCAACACTCAGCCATGAGAGAATTAGCTTTCCTATCAAAAGTGGGTGGTTTTGCCTTTCTAAAATGGGCAAAAGTGCCTGAGCCAATCGCTCCATCTCCAGTTAATTCTTTTGCTTGGCGATACCAATGGATCATTGCTTGTTCAAATTCAATTGAACGGGTTGGCTCTTGATCCTCTTCTCTGACTTCGCACAAGTCAAGACTCCTATCATAACGGTCCTCAAGTCTCCTTCTCAAAGACGCACCTTGAGAAGCTTGAGGCATGTCTCTAGCATCAGGGGTAGCGACTCGTTTACCTTTGCGACTCCTACGAAGCGAGGCAAGTGTCTCAAAGTCGATACTCATGATCACCTAAATCCAAGAATGAAACTACACCTTAGAATCTAGAAGACTAACGCAAAAATAAAATCTATCACACAACCTCACAACGTCCCACAACTACATCCAAAATGATCAAAACTTAGGCTCTGATACCAAAATATGTCACACCCAAAAACTACAAAGAATGGGGATGACACGGCCGTCATTCTTTACAAAGGACGTAGCATCAAACACAACCAACAAACTGATATTAATTTATATATATCAAATAAACCAACAAATTGGTTGCAACATTAGAGTTTCTATAATCCACCAAAAAGAGAAAAGAGATATACGTTTAAAACTCAGACAATCCAACCACTAGTAAGTATCATTTGCACCACTTCCTTAAACCATACCAAAAATAAAATAGAACTCTCCAAAATTTTCCCACCGATGGCGCACTCGCTCTATTCGCTACTAACTGGGGAACTTTAAAAAGATCAAAGGAGGAGTGGAATGAGCAACGACAGTTCAGTGAGTAGTACATATCTTCTAAGCAGATCGAACAACCACTACGCATGTATACAAAGCAATACCAAACTTCATAATGCCAACTCAATATATAAAATACATATCGAATCTTATAAGAGTTATTTCTTATCATCAAATTTTATACTAATATGGAAAACTCATTTAAATCGCCATCAAAAGTCAAGTATCAATGGTCGAATCCATTGAATAATCTCCATCAAAAACACATATCAATGGTCTATCCATTGATCAATCTTTGCTTAATAACTAACCATGGTCACGATACAACGCCTTGTGACAAGGCGACCAAGATTCTCCCCTTGGCAAGGTCTCCACCTACAAAGCCGGTAGCTAGCCCAGAAGGATATCCTAAACCTGTTATGCATACCCCAAAACCCCTCACTGGGTTCACAGTCATATTAAGCATAAATAACCATTCTCCAATAACAGAAATCCAATCCATAAATCAATATCTTAAACCAAATGAATAACATTTTACAGCATAGCCCATAATCTGTTTCATATCCATTTCTCAAATCATCATAAACCTTTCCATAAATCAATCGCAAAGCAATTTCATATATATTTCTCAACAAACCTTGTATAACATGCTTTTTAAAGATTCACAATCAATCAAAGGGTAGCAATTGCTCGATTTGGTTTTTATGCAGTGTGACGGCCTCTTGTCCCACATCGCCTAAGGAGGGAGTCCTGGGCTAGCTTATAATGCTTGGGTCTCTCTAACTGTACATACACGTTCTGAGCCTATGGGCGGAGAAAACAAAGTCTTGAGTGGGACCGCTATGCTATGCACTCTGATGTGGGCGTATGTACGCAAAGAGGACAATATATTGGCTTGGGAGAGGGATGGCGGTGTGTCCGCGCCTCTGCCCCTGTAATACGCGTCTTCTTGGGGTAGTATGGGCTGCCCCGAGAGGAACAAAACCGTGAAGACTTAGTGTCCAAAGTAAAACAATATGTGTACAGTGGAAACCCGGGGTGTTACAAGTGGTATCAGAGCCGACTCCCGACCGCGTGTGAGGCCACAGCAAGAATGTTGTTCTGACTCCCGACCCCGTGTTGGGTCAATGCGAGGACGTTGTTCTGTTAAGAGGTGGAGAGTGTGACGGCCTCTTGTCCCACATCGCCTAGGGAGGGAGTCCTGGGCTAGCTTATAAGGCTTGGGTCTCTTTAACTGTACATACGCATTCTGAGCCTGTGGGCAGAGGAAACAAAGCCTTGAGTGGGACCGTTGCACTGTGTACTTTGATGTGGGCGTATGTACGCAAAGAGGACGTGTCGAGTGCTACATCTGAGTTCCAGTGTGAAAGGCAAAAAGGGCTGCCTTATTCCTGCTGTCTTGACTAGCAGGCCAGTTATCTCCCATATCTTCCCAACAGCAATGGGACTGAACACCTGCTCTTCTGAACTCTTTTTACTTTACAAAAGAACACGAATATATAGTGATGAAAAATTCCTAGAAGTGGACATTCAAGAGGTAGGGATTTTCAGTTTTTATCTTGTAGCTTACTCAGTGAGCCTTGGTAGACGCAGGCTCCAGTAGACCATAGTTTGGTTGGCTTTGTTCTGGGCTGAAGTGCTAGTCTTTAGTATGGGGAATTAAGAGAGGAAGCGAGGGAGAAAATAGTTGGACTATAAGGAAAATTGTCAAGGGAGGGAGGGAGGGACCCTCGGCTAATTTGAGAAATTAGTGAATATAGCTAGACTGAAAGGAAAATTATCACAAAGTGATTATTTTAAATTTCTTTCAATATGACTTGCTGGAGGGAGGGAGGGAACCTTGACTAATTTGAGAAATTAATCAATATAATTGGACTCTCAATAAAATTGTCACATAGTGATTGCTTTAAATTTTTTTTCGATATGACTTGTGGGGTTATGTAATTTTAAAAGGTTTTGATCTTAATTTTTATGCTCTTTTATTTGTTAAAGCATTGATTAGAGATTGCCACTCTTATTTCAATTTCTTTGCAGCTACCTTGTTATGACTGTAGGGAATTAATGATTCCCTAAAACGGATTCGACACTAAATTGAACCCTAAAACAAATGCGGAAGACGAGCCCAAAAACAAACATATATCACCGATCAAAGAAACACCACGAAATCAAGCATACTTTATTGTTCACAGATTAAACACCAATGTTGAAGATCGAGGAAGGATTCTGATCTTGTTCTACCGAGGAGAGTCTTGTTGCTTCAAGGGAGAGAAACTTACGTTGGTTTGGAGAGGGAGAAAAGAAAAGAAAAACGTACGTACATCCAAAAGGTGCGTTCTTTTTTTCTTTTCTCCCCCTAAATACGTATTCTCCAAAAGACACATCCCCTCAACGTAAAACCTCTTCATATCTCAACCTTTCATCCATGGCCCTTATCTTGTGGGCCGGGCTTTTAGGCCCAACATGGGCGGACGGGCCTTAAGCCAATCATCATACAAATAAAACCATCATCTCTCATTCGCACATGGTGCGCCAAACATGATCCTCTTTACCTCTCTGCAACATTCATACCAGTGAATAATCCGTGCGACCAACATACTTTGAAAGCTTGTTGCCATACATCTATTAGAAATATATAGTAGCTTATAATGGGCATCACACTCTAAGTAGATTTAGTATGCAGTACCCTAGATCGATCGATCACATTTATATCTCTCTATTGATCTCTTTTTAATCATTGATATATTGTATTCACAATTATGATTATCCCAAAGACAGTCATAATTGGTCGACCAGTGAATATAAAACTAATATGTGATTCTCCAAATTCGATCTTCCTCTTTTCTTCAAACTCTCAATTTCAGTTCAGCTTGCTTTTTTATCAATGTCCCATTAGATCGAATCAATTCATGATGATTGGCAACATCATAAGATAGCAAACACTAAATATAAATCTTGAGGATAAGTAAGAGTCATGAGGGCACTAAATTGAGGAACTATTTTCCTCAAGAGTCTCACACGGCATAAAAGTTGAGATCAAACTTTTGCCACTTTTATTGGTCATCTCATGCATACGTAGTATGAAATACGTATTACGGTATTTAACTCATTTTCCATGGAGCGTATGTCTATATCTTTAATACTGTACATATGATAATTCAGACATACATAATGTCTAACTTGAGTTCACATATCTACTCATTCACAGAATTCATCAAAACTCACATCTGGCATTATAGACATATAAAGTAAAATTTATAGGTTATTTTACTTTCGTACATAGAAAATATTATGTCCTCATCTTAACATTTAGTTAATGCGACATATACATTTTAAGCTTGAGCTCTCGATTATCACCTAGATAATAAGCTTAAAAACCGTCTCATCTCTATTTATCATATAGTAAATAGAGGTGATTAGCCGTGTGAGTGGGCTAATCTTTTATCTATCCGACATACTTTCTCAACTTAATATAATGCACTGAGCATTAAGATGCATAAACGTCAAACAAAATTTCATAGGCATTAATGATGAAAACACAAATTCATCAAATGTGAACACTTAAGGGAAATTACAATATTCAGTACATCAGGCTCTAAGCAATCCTAGAGATTTCACATGGCCACAAAACACATCTCTAGGCATTAGCCTTGTCATTGAATCTGCTACCATTCTATGCGTAGATATGTACTGTAAGTTCACATCGTTTCGTGTAATCATATCTTTGACAAAATTATACTTGATATTTATATGTTTGGTCTTGACATGATATTTTGGATCTTTGGTGTACGCTATTACTACTTGGCTATCACAGTTAACCAACAATGAGTCTGCAACATTTTCAATAACACATAAATGACCCAAAAATCTCTTAAGTCAAACACCTTCTTGTATTGCTGTTGATAATGCCATGAACTCAACTTCCATCGTGGACAAGGCTATACATGTTTGTTTCTTACTGCCCCAACATATGGCGCCATTATTCAGTAAGAAAACAAATCCAGAGGTAGATTTTCTTTCATCTAAATCTCCTCCCCAATCAGCATCTGAATAGCTTTCGAGTCGCAGATCATTTCCTTGATAATTCAATGTATAATCAGCAATTCCTTTTAGATACCTCAGTATTCTCTTAATAGCTTTCCAATGTGCTTGACCTGGATTTGATTAGTATCTACTCACCATTCCAATTGCAAAACATATGTCAGGTCTTGTATACATCATAGCGTACATCAAACTCCCAACAGCACTAGCATAAGGAACATGTTGCATTTGTTCCTTCTCTTGTAGAGTCATTGGACACAATATGTGGATCAACCCTTCGCCTTTTGCAATAGGAGTATCTATGAGTTTACAATCTTGCATATGAAATTGTTCAAGAACCATATTTATGTATGTTTCTTACGAAAGAGACAATGATCTCTTCGAATGATTTCTTGAAATCTTAACTCCAAGAATGTATGCAGCCTCACTCATGTCTTTCATCTTAAAATTGGAAGATAGCCAATTTTTGACAATGTTAACAAACTCCATATTACTTTCGGCAATTAATATATCATCAACATATAATTATATTATCACAAATTGATCTTTGGATATTTTGATATATACACAATGATCCTCATCAATAATTGTAAAATCATATGCCATTATGGCATTATGAAAACGTATATACCATTGTCTCGATAACTGTTTAAGGCCATATATCGATCTCAAAAGTCGACATACCTTTTCTTCTTGGCCTTCCATAACAAAACCAGCAGGTTGTTCTATATATATTTCTTCCTCTAATTCTCCATTGAGGAAAGCAATTTTTACATCCATTTGATGTAACTCAAAATCCATACTAGTCACTATTGCTAGAATTATGCGAATCGAGGTAAATCTCATTATAGGAGAAAATGTTTTTTCATAATCAATTCATTCCTGTTGATTATATCCATTTGCCACAAGGCGAGCCTTATGCCTTTCTATCGAGCCATCAGCTTTACGCTTTGTTTTGAGAACCCACTTGTTCCCAATAGCTTTGCATCCTTTTGGAAGATCAACCAGTTTCCAAACTTGATTTAACTTCATTGACTACATCTCCTCTTCCATTACATGCATCCATTTTTCCTTATTAGGGTAACTTAGAACCTCATTTACATTCCTTGACTCATCTTCATCTTGCGGAGCAACCATAAAAGTTTCCCCTTCAATGTCAAAATGTCAACGGGGAATACTTTTGCGACTCGTTCGCCGTATGGGAGATTGTACACTTTGCACATCATTCCCCATCATGCTTCCACTCGGATTAGATAATGACGATATCATCTTATCATGGGGTTATAATTGATGGTAAGTTGAATCAAATTCATCACTTCTCATGTTACTCTCATTTGGACGAACTCCATTAAGTTCATTATCTTTATCCAAGGTTTCAAATATGAAGTAATCCTCACCTATTTTGCCATTCTTAGGAAATTCATTCTCTAAGAATGTGACATCCCGTGATTTGAATTCAGTTATACTTCCACTTTCATACTCACCTATGAACACATACCATTTCGAGTGTTTAGAGTATCTTATAAAAATACTATTCTTTCCTCTAGGACCTAATTTTCTAAACTTGTAAGAGGGCTCATGAGTATAGGCAACACAATCCCATGATTTAAGAAAACTTAAGTCCGGTTTTCTGCCTATCCATAACTCATATGTAGTAGAAGTAACTGATTTGGAAGGCACTCGGTTAAGTATATAGGCAGCAGTTAACAACGCATCACTCCAAAAGACGATATGTAATTTTGCATGTGCCATCATAGACCTAACTATTTCCAATATGGTTATGTTCCTTCTCTCCACAACACTATTTTGTTGAAGAGTATATGGAATAGACAACTGTCTTTCTATTCCTTTTTCATCACATAATTTTCTAAACTCATTAGACAAATATTCTCGATCCCAATCGGATCTCAATACTTTTATTTTCTTGTCTAATTGATTTTCTACCAAGTTCATAAACCTTTTGAAACAACTCAATACTTCATATTTATGAGAAATCAAATAGATATATCAGAATCGAGTATAATCATCTATAAATGTGATGAAATAAACAGCTCCATGCCTTCCTCTCACATTCATCGGACCACAGACGTCATAATGGATTAAATGCAAAGGAAATTAATCTCTTTTACCTTTTCCAAATGGTTTCCTTGTCATTTTCCCTATTAGGCAATGCTCATATATGGGCAAATCGATTTTTTCAATGTTGCCCAACAAGCCCTCTTTGGCTAGTCTATTCATACGTTGTTGGCCAATATGACCAAGTCTAGCATGCCACATATTCACATTATTATCATATGAATTAGGAGATGTGAAAAAGGAATAACAAACATTGGCATTACCATAGTCAATATTTAACACAATGAAACCATCTAGAAAATAACCACAACCATAGTAATTTGTATTCAAATACAAATCCACACAACTATTATGGAAGTTTATATTAAAACCAAGTTTAACCAACACTAAGACAGACACTAAATTCCGTCGAATCTCCGGAGTATACAATACATCATGTAGGAACAAAGTGCACCCACCACGCATGTTCAATTGGCAGGTGCCAATTCCTTTTACTTCTGCTTTGGAGTTATTTCCTACATGGATCCGCTTAGTTCCAGTTGGTACTCGTCGGAATTCCACGAACGATTCTCTATCATTCGCTACATGGTCTATTGTTCCTGAATCTACAATCCACAAAGGATTAGATTCAGCTAAGAATACAAAACTTGACACATTAGCAAAGTTCTTAAGAGTACAAGGGGTGAGTACCTTCTTTCACTTGCGATAATCGTGAGCATAGTGATCCTTCTGGTCACAGTTGTAACACTTCATCCTTGAAATACTCTTCACTCGAGGACGTTTTCCTCTCTTACGTTGGTTAGCTCTTGGTTTCTTACAAGAAGGACTTGATCCTTTGCATTTCTACATATTGAACGAATCAATGCGCTTGCGCTTAGAGCTCGAAGCTCCTTCTAAGCTGGAAGCAATATAGCAAATATGTGTTTCCTTCTCAAATACCTTGAGGCAGTCCTCTACTAACTCAAGGTGGCGCACAGTATCCTCAAGTTCTTCCATAACATGGTCAAGAGCTTCTAGTGCTTCTTGCTTTTCAAGCATATATTGAATTTTCATATTCAATATTTCACAATTCTTGCCGTTCATTTTTTCTTCTTTGTTCAAATCAGCAATTACGTTCTTAGTTGCTAAAACCATCAATTTGAACATATCAGACATATTTGCACGAATTATTAATGCCTATTGTTTATGCATCCATTTTGTACAAACCCATCATATTAGTGAATAATTTTAAGTAAGGTTTCGGAATCAAAATGTCACTACGTTTCCAATCATCATCCAAAAATTCTAACTTAAAACTATCATTAATATAATCTTCTATGCAAAACAAGTTCAGCAAAGTCACTAAAATTTTCTTGAACTTCCCACAACTAATTGTAAATTAACATACTATTTACAATAATAAACAACATTGAACTTTCAATTATTAAACATGTCCATTACACTAAGTAATATATCTAGAGGAAAATATCAACATAGAAAGAGATATCTTCACATAAAACATCTCAAACTAATCTAAGAAATAAATAGGGAAAGTCTTTTCTAATCTATCACTAAAATTCTCTAAGAAATCTGAAGGCACATTGGCCAACCAAGGAAAGACTTTTGGAGAGCTCTCATGCCACCTCAAGGTGCATTCACTCTGCGCCATGTGGCACTCATCCCAAGGGGTGAAGTTTTAGTTAACTATATCCTATAGTATTCTCTTACAAAAGCTACCGTAAGCCTCCTATAATTCGAGACCACATTGACCTCCCATAGGTGATCTAACACCGCTTGCCATTCAGGTGGAAGAGTGTTCATTAAAGCCGCACCTTCTCAAAATCCGGCATAGGATAACCATTTTAGATGATTTCTTGTATCATCTAATTGACCCTAACCACGTGTAATACTATATCACCATCATTCCATTGATAATTAGCTAATTCTATCATTAGCCCTTTAAGTCTTGCATTTTCTTCGTCCGTTCTTAGAAATGCAGGTATGCATACATAACGCATCATAGTTTCTGCAACAAATGCAGTACAAAAATGGATTATTTATAATCCACAATGAACAAAAAGGAAAATACAGAATTTTCCATGGTTCATGCAACAAATGCGGAAAAAATGGATTACTTATAATCCATAATAAACAAAAATTGGAAAATACAAAATTTTCCTCTTTTGTTTTTTTGGCCGGTCAACACTGGTCAACGGTGGTCAACTCCAGTCAACGGGTCAATGGGTCAGGTCAACGGGTCAAAGGTGGTCAACGGGTCAAGTCAACGGCCGTCAAGTCGGGTCGAATCGAGTCGGACCGATCGATCCGGGTTAGACCAGACGAGCCAGGTCGGACGAACCGACCGGCACGTGCCGCGCCTGTGCGCAGGCTGATGTCACGCAACGCACGCACTGACGACACTAGTTCCTTGCAGCTGCGCGTGGCGGCGCATTCGGCAGCCTCCAGTGATGATCCGCCACTCGTTTTTCTCGTATCAACGAGAGCTTCGACCCTACGCTATCAAAAATGAATTTCGACTTGCAGAAAATCACAAAACAGGGTGAACAGTACACGGGTGTCGGGTTTTTCCGTCCCCGATCGACCAGCAGTAGCTTTTCTCGAATTTCGACCACAAAAAATAATTCAATAACATTAAAAGGGGATCGGGAAACATGAACTACGGCTCTGATACCAATGTAGGGAATTATTGATTCCCTAAAACGGATTCGACACTAAATTGAACCCCTAAAACGAATGCGGAAGACGAAACCAAAAACAAACATGTATCACCGATCAAAGACACACCATGAAATCGAGCGTACTTTATTGTCCACAGATTAAACACCAATGTTGAAGATTGAGGAAGGATTCTGATCCTGTTCTACCGAGGAGCGTCTTGTTGCTTCAAGGGAGAGAAACTTATGTTGGTTTTGGGAGAGGGAGAAAAGAAAAGAAAAGAAAACGTACATACATCTAAAAGGTGCGTTATCTTTTTCTTTTCTCCCCTTAAATACGTCTTCTCCAAAAGACACATCCCCTCAACGTAACACATCTTCATATTTCAACCCTTCATCCATGGGCCCTTATCTTGCGGGCTAGGATTTTAGGCCCAACATGGGCGGACGGGCCTTAAGCCCATCATCATACAAATAAAACCATCACTGCCGAATTAGACCACCTATGAGCTTGTAAGGCGCAAACGTACACCATATCTTAGTTTGGTGCACTAATATGTATTTCTATTGTATCTGTCATCTGCAATGTACATAGATTTACCTTTTAAGAAAGAATCAGAAGCACTAGAGCAACTATTCGGGCACAAGTGAGGATTTTCTGTGGTTTGTTTTGTAGACCCTGGGGGTAACATCTACTGTATGCTTTGCTCTTTAATGCATAGTCATTCTGAAGATAATCTGTATCATGGGCATGACGCACCTTCACCAAGAATGTTCAATCGGACATTTTTTTAGGCCTACAACAATACCGATTTTTGTTTGAAAAGATGCAAAACACACGCGTAATCATATAATATAGCATGATCCTTTCTTTTGACTCACTATCATGAGAATGGGCTTGGTTAAACATGCAAATGCAAAATACTGAATGCTACATTTTATCCAAGCTTAGCTAGATAGGTAGAGGAGATTTTCTTCATGTCAATGTTCTAGCCATTTCTTCTTTGGCCATCAATATACCAGCTTCTTTATGCAATTCTCATGCAATCTGCAGGGGTATTTCCGAAAGAGTTTATCCTTTCAGTAAAGGTGCTTGCCGAAATTTGTACCACTTTTGTTGTGCCAGAGGCAGTATATATGATCTAGAACGGCTGCCCACAGCACAGGAACTGGAAGAGAAGTCACAGCCATTTACCTGTTTGGATGCTTTTACCTGTCGCTGCTGCAGAGATTAGAGATCTCATCACTGTTTTCTCAAATTTTTGCCCGTAAGGTATATCAAGAGTTTGGCTTGGAGATATATTGGCGTTAATTTTATTTATCATGAGAAGCAATGGCATAGGAATGGCAGTTTTATTTGTTTCTTGAGTTTTTCTTGTCAAGATCGAACTCTGTCAGATTGTATGACTTGTTATTCTGGTGGAAGTATCAAGAATTATTCATCAATCTTGCACTGATTTTGACGCTTACTTCCAAACTTATACTCATGATTGATTGTGATTTTGGTTGACTGTCATAATTCTCATCCAAACCAAATGTCAGAATGAGCAATTTTTTGGCTTGCCCTAATTTCCTTTGGTATACTGCTTGGATGAATATTGAAACCAGAATCCTTTACCATATATGTGATCGCCTTATATCAATTAATGAAATTGATGCACAGTAGGAGTTTCTTGTGCCAATATATGAGCTGAAGAAGACTGAACTTTGGAGCAAGTGCTAGATAAACAGAGCATGGAAGGCAGGCCTTTATCTTTGCTCTTACTGTCATTGTTGAGAAGGTAGGAGGGATATCAGTTCGTTGTTTGCCGAAGAATGGGCGTAAAGAATTTCCTGATCAATTTTGTTGAGCTTCTCGAGAATGTGATCGCCAAGGAATCGCTGTTTACTGGTTCAGGTGGAGATTCTTTGTGGCTGCTAAATTGCCGTTTGCGCTCTACTTGAAATCCTACGAAAGCGTTTGTAGTTTGCCCTCGTCTTTTGGTCCGCCACACGATTGGCTTCAAGGTCCCGCCTACATCGTTATGGACTTCCCTCAGTGTTGACCAAAAAGTCGTTCTGGAGATCTTTATCAATTATTTGCCTCCATTTAAATCGAGTACTCACCCACAAAAACGAGGAGGGGAATCCTCGTGATAGAAGTCGCCTTTACGTGAACTAAAGTTTGTATTCCTACAACTTCATGCGATGTTCGTGAATGCTCATGGAGGTGGATTGTCGCTCCGCTAAAGCGCATCCGGGAGAGCTACTACATTCATTAGCCGGCAAGAATGCTTGCCGATGCAATAGCATTTGCTGTTTATTAGACGGTATGGCTGAACTAATTCGCCAACATCGCATTTTCCTTTGCCATCCTCACTAGGTGAAATTCGACTTTAAAGCCTCATATCTCTAGTTTCCTGATAAGTTCATGGTGCACACAGATTGTAAATCTAGCTGCACATGTTGCACAGCTTCTGCAAACTTCATTGAGATAATAGGATGGTCAATATCCTTTATTTAGTCCTTTCTTGTGTGGATAAAAATCCAGCAGTACATCTCAGCTTATTGATCACCAGTACATGAGCAATGATTTGATTTAGTAATAGAACTAGGCAAATGGCTTTTGGGTGTAGCAGTCCAGATTGTTGCCATATCCCACTTTCAGCAAGTCGCAGTACCTCTTGTAGAACCCGATCCGGTCCTGCACCTGCGGGTTCGAGCCCTTCCCGCACTCGAGCCCACCGTTGATGATGTTGGTGATGACCCCATACCCAGGGACCCGCCCAGCTGCGGTGTCCGCGGCAGACGGCTGCCACTGGCCAGCAGCAACGGCGTGGCACGAGGGCTTCGGCGACTGCGGCGTCGTCCAGAACCAGAGGGCCGTCTTGAATGAGATGATGGGGTCGGTTGCAACCGTGTCCGGGTTGTTCAGTAGGTCGGAGTTGATGGCTTTCCCTGCCGGCCCGTAGTTGTAGTTGCTGGGAAAATCATAATCAACCAAACACATCAAAATCCAAGAAAACCAATCTTTCTTTAATCCAAACCGGGAAAATCACGATCAACCAATCACGTCAAAATCCGAGGAAACCAATCTTTCTTAAATCCAAACCTACACCGACCATATTCGTGCCAATACAAAAACTAGTGATAATCATAAGCAGGCTCGGTCTAGGTAAATGTCGCGACGATGAAATTAGGGACTTACTAAACACAATGAAATGAAAGGTTGATTTTTAGTAACTTACTAAGAGATTTGGATAGGACCACGCCCATAATATTTCTTGCCAGGAGCACAAGGCCATTGCTGGTTGGCAACGCAGTAGTCTGGAGGATTGCCTTGCTCTCGCAACTGGCAATATCCCCATGCATATGGACCGTCCGGTGCACTTGCCCATCCGCCTACAAAATAATTTGGTCGATCATTGCGAAACCATGCATCGTTCAATGGAAAACCATCTGTTTTTGCCAATGAACTAGACTTCGATAAAGCATGGCAAACTACAGAGTAATGACTAGAACTGAAGTGATCAGTTGAGGACAAAAACCTGTGGTTTCATGCGATGTCTGAGCCAAGAACGCCGCGATCTCTCGCTTCCTCGTGTCCGTGTCGCCTGTGGTCCCGAACCCGCCGAATGACTTCGCGGCCGTGATGAAGGCATCGTAGGTGTAGAACCCTTTGGCGGGGCAATTCCCGTCGTTGCGATGCTTCAGCATCTCGTTGAACAGGTCCCGACTGATCAAGCTGCCAATGTCCCCACCCTGCTGAGCGGCGGCTCCGAGCACCGAGGCCAGGAGGAGCAGCGGTATTAACGACGCGAACCTCATTTTCTGCGAAATTGTGTGTTTGTGCTAAGGTAGTTCGTTTGTGGTTGGAGTTGGAGGTTCGTGTTGGTGGCTATTTATAGGAATTGAGGAGAGAGAGAGAGAGAGTTCAGGATTTGACAATTCAACTGACTGAAGCTAGTGACGGTCCTCCTCAAAACATCCAATGTTGACATTTTGTGCACAGACGCGGAGGCTTGTCCATGCCGTGCGCCATCGACCTTCTATTTACACCGCTTGTCACGGCGGAAATTTGTTCCATCTTCTTTGAGAATGTCACGTGGCAATACTCCTTATCGATATTTATATATATAAGCGATATTTTAGAAGAATTTAACGGTTTGCTTACAATTTCCAAATGACTTATTAGAGCAAACCATCAATGCTAGAGCCGACTCGAATTTAAAGGATTTTGAAGAGATTTATTTATGAAAAATCTATCTTTTTACCGTAACTTTTTCATATACTCCATCAGCTCGTTCTACGTGCAAAATAATGTTGGAAATAAATAAAAAATCAGGTTTATATAATTCAATAGAAAGGGCAAGCGGATCTAACCTTTTAGTCTAGTCGAGTCATTTCATTGCTTTAGCTTTGGTAAGTCCCTATTTCTTTTTGGGTAAGGTTCGAATTTGGGTGGTCGATCCTCCCATTGAATTGACCGTAACCCAAATCAAAATGGTGAAAGAGCAAAGCATACTAGAGCGCTTGAGATTTTAATAATTTAATTATGGATTGAACATCAATTGTAAACATTCGAGGCGAATGGATCCATTTACTGTTCTAAAACAAGATGATGAAGATCAAGTCGTATGCCTCACGGAATTTAACCCCACAATGACTCGACGACATGAATTCTTCCTGTCAAAGAGAAGCCGCCCCCGTTCAATTCAATCCAAGACCTTGGAGAAGTACCAATCGTGAGGGACACTTCTCTGTCTTTATAGCGTTGATTGGAGGAGGAAATTGTCGATTGAGTGATTGAGTACTTCTGAATTTTAACACTGGTATGATTTCATAGAAGAGACAATATGGGACTGGCGGTCTTATTCGTGTAATTCTTTTCATCTAAATGGTTTAGCCTAGTTTAATCACGATTGAGTCTCGAGTATCATTTATATCGACAACCGTTAAAAGCTTCTACATAATAAATTCATAAAAGGGTGTCAAAGCTCCTACCAAACTAATTCATTCAATTTTTCAATACTCAAATCTAAAATGTGTCGTCTCGTTTTTCTATGCACAAAATTGAAGCTGCCTAATGTCAGTGTCACTTATTGGAATAAGTTGACTATTGATCCCAAAAGAGATCATGATCTTATCTTAATGGTGGAAAAGTCAGGATTACATCATGCCATAGACCGTAGATCCGTGTGAGGAACGTAATCCGTGGCATGGATAGGCTTCAGATTAGATTAGATTTACTCAATTTTTTGGTCAAATGTGTACTGAAAATTGAATTTATGGGTCTTGTTGGCCCAAAAATAAAGTTCATAGATGATGCTATTTCGGCCCACTAAATTAAGCTCGAGGAATGTCATGGGTCTGCACCAAGCAGCTGCTCAACCTATTCGGCTACTTAGATATTTAGGCCCATGTCAGAATTCAAATCACCTTTCATTTTCTAAGCGCAATTTCACATGGCTGCTCCTTGGGGGTGAAATCCCATACTCCACACCCCGCATTTTGTTCTCGTGTGCAATTTCGTCCCATGACTTATTAGTTTTGTCCGATTCAATCCTTTTCGTTCACACTATGTGGTAAATGCTAAACAAATTTCACAAATTATATACAATGGCCCAAGATCTTAAAATTTAATGAAAAATGGTTTATTTAATTTGACAAAATTTTCCACTCGCTTTCATCCCTACATCGAGAGGATCAATGTCCATTGCTATACTGATTTGGTCCCTTAGCAAGATTCCACCCGAATCAATAATTTGGAAGATCGATTATTAATGATATGACCTTTTTAAGAGGAAACATATCGATAAATAATTTTATGTCCATCCACTCGAGCTTGTACTTGGACTTTATCTTAATGATTTTTTTTTTTTTGGTCGAAACTTTATCTTATTGATGAAGTTATTATTTTTGCTGGATATGCGTCGCTATCGTGTTTTGATTGTGTGGGGGATGAGAAAGCTGACCAAATCACGGGACATGCCACGTGATGTGGATGGAGGGGACAGCAGGCCCACCGCCACGTGGGCTAACCCAGATTGCATGGCGCACGCGTGCCAAGGCCTGGGCACTGCTCCCTCCCACGTGGTGGACCAAGCCCTTACACATTGGCCACAAGACTCCGTCCCAATAATTATTTTCTTTTGAAAAAAACCAACAAAAACACCATCAAATTATATTTACGGTGAGACATTTAGAAAAATCTCAAATTTATATCAATATAATACATTTTACCCTCTATCAAAATCACATTAATGAGCACTATTAGGCAAATGGTGTTAACATAGTGCCTAGGTGACTTTATTAAAATAAAAAATATTTTGATTTAAAGATCACTGGACAAAACCTTGACGGAAAATTGATATGAATATTCACAATATAACTTTTAGGATAAATGTGTCATGGTAGTCATATTTGATATTTTTTATTTCACTTAAAAAAAAGTTTTAAAGTAGATGTGTCAAAGTGGGTATCATTTGAGGGTTTTAGTGACTTTTTCTCTATTTTTCTTCTTTTGAGAAAAGTTGAATAATCCCTCTTTTCTTTAGATTCGCGTATTTTGGGTTGAACCCATTATTTTGATAAGGGGCTACAATTTATAAAATTAATACATTAAGTGAATCAACGTATTGTGATTGCATTTTAACACGACGCATTCTTATTGGAATCATTCACGATAAGTCACGTCGTTTAGCATATCAGTTTTGTAAATCCGTCTTAATCTATCGGGCGATGTTAAAAGAGAGCGCTCATAAATTCGACGAACGGCAGATATTGATTGAGTTAAAAGAATCCATAATTACAAAAATATAAATGAAAAGGGTGTCCTTTTCAAACGGGGGTTGTTGAGGCATCACTCAAAACTTTTATTCAATCAGCAAGCCCCATTGATTGCATTGCCACATGTCTATCTTCAATTTGAAGGGCGGAGAATCCCAACTAAACCTCTCATTGTATTGGCAATTGACCGATGGTTGAGCCTGTAAGAAGGCCATTACGTATGATAAAACGTGGTCCGCGACGCGAACCCTGCAATTAAAGAGGAAGTGCAATCATTTGACCCCACGATAATCACATGAAGGCACCAGGCGATCATCGTCTTTGGCCCAACCCCTCAATTCAAGAAGTGAGAAACTAGTGGTGATCGCTACCTCATCTAGGAATTGAAAACTAGATCAAGAGAATCGATTCTCAATTTTTAAGATGAGGGACTAGACTAGAGAGTCCTAGGACAGGAAAATAGAACTGGTCATTTAGCTAAAGAAAAATTTAAAATAAAAATAATAAGTTGTTACTATTTTAGGGTTTATTATAATTTTTAAGAAATAAAAAAAAATTTAAAAAGAGTTTGTCGATTTAGGAAACCGAAAATCACCGGTTTCAATTTTATGCAACAAGGAACCGAATCAACACCCTAAAAATCAGACCAAATCAGTCGGTGCGGATGCTGATTTCTGATTCAATCGGCCTAATATGCTCACGCTCATGAGAAATTGGTGAAGTGGAAAGGCAATGCCATCGCCAACCCCTCGACCTCATGCTTTTTCATGTTGTTGTCTTTGGGTGCCGGTGGACAAGGAAAGGGATTGGGAAGTCATTATCGGTTCTAGTTGTCTCCTTAATTATGGCCCTCCAACCTTTGTGGAGGGAAGAAGAGCACAAGTACATTTGTCTTTTACAAACCTCGCGTTTCTTCACGAGGCAATGCAATGCAATGATTTAGTAGATCTGGCGAGAGTTGACAAAGTTGGGTAATCGCAAAACGATACATTATGCGGTACACACTACAGTTCATCTTGCATTACGTGGCTACTGTACTGTAATTGCATCGCACTCCCCAAGGACGCTCACCAGATGGATGGGGTCCCATCCCCATGTTGCCTACAGTTTTCGGTTGGGAAGTCTCTTCTGAGCGCCACGTTATCTTTATGATCGTACAGAAAGAAGTTAAAAAAGGGAGCTCGGAGTCACAGGAGGCATTGCTAAAGAAAGCTCAAGAATTACTGGAGGTATGCTCATTTCTCTCTCTCTCTCTCTCTCTCTCTCATTCCCAAAACTTGTTCTTTGATGTTTTCTGCTATTTTGTTGATCGCAAAGCTTTAAAATTCGTTTTCAGTGAGAAAGAAAAGGAACAAAAAATAATAAAAGAAAGAGTCAAAAGTGATTTGGTGCAAGAACGTTGCTTCACCGGTCCTTGTTTGTTGATTCTTTTTACAGTTTCGGAGAAAACGAGGAAAGAACAGCAAGATTTTTCGGTGGGGCTTGCTTGGATTGAGGAAATTGTTGAGAGGGTCGATCCACATTACTCAATCGAGTGGCGGAGCTCTCTTTTCTTGTTCCCATCTGCTGTTTTCATTTACCTTCTGGAGCTTTCTTGCATTATTGAGCTCCATAAACTGAATAACTACAGTTGATTTTGGCTAATTACTCAAGCTTCATTTTCAATCGGACAAACCAAAACATTAATGAGTGGCAAGTTTCTGTCTATATCAGGCAAAGTCACTCTGATATGTCGATTTTAAAGTGCGCGATATGAGTCCAGTTTAGTTTATATTGTATTAGAATTCTCTCTCTACTTCACAGACAGAGTCTGCCTTTGGTGGTTCTTACTTGCTGAACCCGCAACTCCTTGGCACCTCTAGTTATGGCAGTTGCTCAGTTCACCAATGCGCCTTGCTGGGGTGTGGCTGGTAAGGAAAGGGAAAGAAGGCCATTTGTGAATTTGAGCCGCGAGTTGCCCTTAAATAGATCGGAAGTCACTCAAACCGGTGGCCATTCCTTGGTGAAAAAGAGGAGAGTATCGATCTTTGGTGGCGTTTCTAGGCGTTGCCAGTCAATCAGTGATCAGCAAGCATTGGATTTTGAATTGCATACAGATCCTTATAATGAAGATATCTCTACGTCAACCGATGGAAGTGCACTGCATGAGTAAGGCTTAGTAGCTATAAGTTATTACCTCTTTCTTTTGATCAGTACCTGCAATCGTTCCCTCTTTTTATTAATTTCCTCACCCGCATTTTGGTGCCGAAGCACTTCCTGCAATGTGCTAATTCTATTTCATGATTTTTGGACATGTATTGATGACTACTCTCCTCGGTTATGATAGTACCACTTGCTCTGGTGTCCAATTTGAGCTTAGCATGACAGAGTCATCTCCCCTGTCTGACCATAAATGGTGATCTCATTAAAAAAGCCAAAATTTGGAATTATTGGGTAGATTTGACCGGATTTTAGGTTGCGATAAGGTAGATTTCAGAAACACAAAGCATGTCAACTCATTATGAGTAAACGAAAGGCATGTCAGACTTCACTGTATTTAGTGAGCACCTGACCCTGTTTTGCTCTGGGTGTCATTTTTGGAGAAACAGGCGCCACCATATGAATCTTTACCACCTGAATTTTTCGTACAACCTGGTTTTCCACTCACTGTGTTATCGATTCCTGCAGTGAGTCGACACAACATTCAACAGACTCCCAAAATCTCCAGACTGAGCTGATAATGCTCTCTTTACCTGCAATTGCTGGACAAGCGATTGAGCCCTTAGCGCAATTGATGGAAACAGCTTACATCGGTAGACTTGGTACATCCTTGCTCTTACTTGGATAGTTTTGTCTGTTAAGCTAAACACACTTTCATGTTACTGCCCCCCGCTCTTCAGATATGTGCCTCCTAGGAGTCTTACCAGCTGGATAGACATTATTGGTTACAGGAAGTTGGGACACTGTACATAATAGACACATCTTCAAAACTTATAGAGTTAGCAGTACTTGGGCTCTAGATTAGACATCAGAGCTGCTTCTTGCTTATACATTTTGTTAAATCAGTTTCACAATATTATCCTTTCTTATCTCAGTTTTCTCTTCCTTGTGAATTGAACTTGCATCAATAAATTTTCCTAGCAAAGATTTTAAACTGATATTACTAGCTTTGAATATAAGCATAACGCCAAAATCTCACTTGTGTTCTGACAAAAAGGACCTCTGGAGTTGGCATCTGCGGGCGTTTCAATGTCAATCTTCAACATCGTGTCTAAGGTCTTTAATATTCCTCTCCTAAGTGTTGCAACATCATTTGTGGCTGAAGACGTTGCAAGGAGTGCAGGCAACAATTCTGCTCCATGTAAGTACCCACTCACCAGAAAAGAGAGATTGATATTGCTGGAAATTCAGTCGCACGCTCAGTTCAAATTTCCCAATGCACAGGTGGTCAGTATCAAAATGGAGCATATGAAAGAAGGGAGCTGCCTTCAGTATCTACTGCCTTATTATTAGCTCTAGCAATTGGTGTCTTTGAGGCACTGGCTTTGTACTTCGGCTCAGGATTGTTTCTCGACATGATGGGCATATCATCAGTGAGTGGAACTTTCTTGGTCTTCCATTTTCATATTGACACGCAGAGTAGATCTCTGGTTCCACATGGCACCTGAGACTTCTATTGTGTTCAATGTCTTTGTTCTTTGACTGGTGCCAGCATTCAAAGGCTTTTACATTCTGAACAGGGCTCTTCTATGCGCATACCAGCAGAACACTTTCTTAAATTAAGAGCTTTTGGCGCTCCAGCAGTCGTCATGTATTTGGCTGTTCAGGGCATATTTCGTGGCTTCAAGGACACAAAAACTCCTATTCTGTCTCTGGGCAAGGATTTGGTTTACTGTCTGAAATTACATTGAAAAATAATCTCATTTGTGATGCTTTTATCAATTTCCATCTCACTAACTGATGTGGAACTCTTATCGACAGGTTTGGGCAACTTTTCTGCTGTATTCTTCTTTCCACTGTTGATGTACTATTTCCACCTCGGTGTGACTGGTGCTGCCATTTCTACAGTTTTGTCTCAGTATGTAACTCAATCTATTACTGTCTAGATTTCTTACTCATGTATCACGTAAATGACCATACTGTGATTCTTTTTCTGCAGATACATTGTTGCCTTTTTGATGATTTGGCATCTCAACAAGAGGACTGTCTTGTCACTGCCTAATGCACACAATTTGCATTTTGGTGGCTATCTGAAATCTGGTATGTGGGTCTTCACATTGACTTCCATATTTTTCTTGGGATAACTATCATCTTAAGGTCTTACAAGAGAAACATCATTACCTCCTGAATCATTGCACAGACATCTGATGTGTGGATCAAAATGAATTCCTTGATGCGTTGCCTCATAATCACCTTGTCACATCTATAAGTGCTCATTCTATCTCAAAAGCACATTGTCATTTATAAGAGTCATCAAAGAAAGATACTCTAAGCTTCTAACCAATAAGTTATTTTTCTCAGGCGGCTTTCTTCTAGGGAGAACTATGGCTGCTGTGATGACCATAACCTTGAGCACATCTATGGCCGCTCGTCAGGGAGCATTAGCCATGGCTGCACATCAGATATGCTTGCAAGTCTGGTTATCTGTTTCTCTCCTTGTCGATGCGCAAGCGGCAGCAGGCCAGGTAAGCAATCTTCAACAATGTGCTTATCTGATATAGGAATGCTAACCAAATTTTCCACTTTTGCTCCCATTCATAAATGAGTCTGTTTCCTGATAAATATGCATGCCAATTACTAGAACTTAAGTGTGTGTGGATACCATATTTTTTCCTTTTATTCAAAATTGCCTCTTGGGTGTTCAATATACCTCCCTAAGACAGACTATGTACATTTCAATTTGTCTTTGGATAAGTGGTTCCCTTTTATAGTAAGGATTGGAAACAAATTTGAGGACCTTTAACTCGACCTTAAATCTAGTTGCAAATCCTGAGATGATGAATTCCCTTTATCCCAAAAAACAACTCATCCTTCAAGCAATTCTAAGTTGGAAAAAATGTACCAGACTCACTCTTCTACCCCATATGTTATCCAATTGATTAACTGGATGGAATAAGTGCACTACAAGTTCTTAAACTTGTAAACTAACACAAATACTTGATTGCACCTTTCGGATAAGTTTTAGGACTAGATTGATTGTACATTTTGAAAGCGTCCAGACTTGATTACACTTTCACTACATGTTTTAGGACTTTTGATATATTTATCCTTTTGGATTTGTAGTTCTTTCTCAATTTTACTCAAGCCCATTGTTGTTTACTTTGAAATGAATCTCCACTTTTATATTGATGTCTTCTTTTTTACCTGAATGGTGTGCACACTAAGATATCTGAATCATCTGCTAAATCCCGGTTCCTTTTGTTAGGCTATGATTGCAAGTTCATATGCAAAAGGTGACTATAGCACTGTAAAGAAAATTGCATTCTTCGCTCTTAAGGTAACATATTTGGACAGATTATTGGATTGTGGTTTCTACCTTGTACTAGATTCCATTTCCTTTTTAGGCCTTCCTGTTGCTTGACTTGTAGTACGTTTTCTCCAGACAGGACTAATTACCGGTGTGTCCCTAGCTCTGTTGTTGGGGTTGTCATTTAATTCTCTGGCAACTTTGTTCACCAAGGACGCACAAGTACTACAAATTGTTGGATCAGGCTTATTGGTACAATTCCTGCCTAATTTTCGTTCTTCTGGGATTTTTGTTTAAAATTAGCTATTCTTTTCAGTTATATTGATTCTAACTCAATCTATGTAGTTTGTAAGTGCCAGCCAACCGATCAATGCTCTGGCTTATATTTTTGACGGTCTCCATTATGGCGTGTCAGACTTCTCATACGCAGCTTGGTCTATGGTAAATGAGTCTCACCTAGCAAATTGCATGACAGTGATCTTGACTTGGTTGTTCTCATAATATTTATTTAGCATGTCTTCTAATAATTACACTGATGATGGGCAGATGGCCGTGGGTGCGTTATCTTCTGTGTTTTTGCTTTATGCTCCATCCATTGTTGGTCTTTCGGGAGTCTGGTCTGGATTAACTCTTTTCATGGGCTTGCGCACATTAGCCGGATATGCAAGGTGCGGACTGTATGCTCCCTTTGCTTTATTCTTTCTCCATTATTTGTTAGCATCAGCGTTCTTTAGCATCTCTAATCCTTGTTCCACTCTGCTTTTGCCCTGGCTTTTGTGTTTTATTCAAGAGGTCATGCCGCTTCCCATCAAACAGACATTTATTCTCGTTTCACCTACTATTTGTTCCTCTTGATGCACCACATTGTTTCTAGTTGTGTCACTACACACCAATCAATGCTTATAAGATCTGACAAAACTGTGCATTATTAGATTAAGCTCGAAGGAAGGTCCGTGGAAATTTTTGCATGGAGATGCCTATAAGTTGCAGGTGAGTGGTAAAACTTTCATTCTCAGTGATATGCTATTTCCATCGTCCATTATGGTAATTTTTCTTCAACGATCAATGTTTTGTATATGCTGTCATGTGATACTATTTTAGCTTATGAATCAAAGGAAGTTTGACATCTGAAAGCATTAATCAGTGAAAATGCTATTAAAGATATAGCCACCTAAGCAGTTTATCTATTTTGAGCAATTTCTTTTCCATTATCAAAACTACTATTGAGCATACGCTATCTTTAAATACGGTTGATACTAGCATATTACATGTTCCGTCAATTATGAGCTTAACCTCTCGAGTCGCATACTTGTGCAGGTTGCCATTTGAGATAAGAATCAGGAGGGGAGCTTCGTTTTCGTTCCCCTAGTTTCTTTTTGGTTCCAATGGAGTTGCATTGCCGTTCACACTATGCGTAGCTCATGTATAATTTGTATATAGTTCTTGTACTCAACTCATCGTACCGGATGAGTTCGCCATTCCTTTTGCAGCATTTGAAACACGTGTAGTAACATCAGCCTCAATATTCATATCTCAATTCTCTCCCCGATTTACTATCATCATTGACTATTGTCGCTTTTAAGGTCTGTGCTAATTAGATGCTATACATTGTGTGAATCTGCGTTAGAATTGTTGTGGATAGAAAGATTCCACGCATGTGTCATGGGCTGATCGTATAGGATTAAGATTGTGCAGTGACTTAGGCTTCCTTAGATCGCGTAAGCTTAGGCCTTTTCCAGTGATCATAGAGAGATAGTCTCGAGAAGTTTGTATTGCTGAATATTTGGATGGATATAAATGAGGGGAGAGCTCCTTTATTTATACAAGAAGTCTTCTCATTACATCCGATGATTGACTCTAGATTTAATGGACAAGATATTATCTTCACGTCTATCAACTACCGGCATTTAAGCCATGAAAGCTCTAGAATTCAGCACAATTATCGTCTTGCCCATATCTAAAAATGTTCCGGAAACCTTAGGAGATTTTGAATGATCTTCGTTGATCAAGTATGGTTGGTCTTTTGGTGACGGGAATCTTGAGATCGTGACGCATGCATCTATTTTGGAATGACAGTCTCTCCTTTTTCTTTGCTCATTTGTATTTTCAGCTAATAGAGGAAAACCCAGGATTAGCATTTGTGCAAATCTCGATTGATATGCGGTCGCACATATGATTCCGGAGAATTCTGAGAATGAAAAATCATTACGTAGAAATCATCTATTGCAAGTGTATTATCTGTATTTTACTAGAGCTTCCATCTAGCGCAAATAATGGTAACCTTTGATGTAGAGTATGATGAGACCAGTGCACAGCTTTGCTGATGAGTCAAAAACCAAGAGAGTATCAAAATTGGATCATGGAGCAGGCACGGCTCTTGCGAGAGACAATTGCGACACCTGAGAATGAGAACAAAAGTCAGACGAAACATTGCAGTCATAAGCTACAACATCTTTCTTGTTACCTCTTTTTAAGTCCGAAACATCGACTTTGTCCGACACCGAGTCACTGAAACCTCCTCGTCGCATCCATGTCCGAGTCAAGACCCGATTCACCATCAACCAAATCTTGGCTCCCTTTTTAGCAGCCATGGTTCTATACCAACACGAGTCCTTTGATCCGGCTCCAATGACAGGATCGGTCGCTGCTCCGAGAATGAACCATCACATGATGATTGGCGCGATGACGGTCAGGGCATTGCCCATGTTCGGTCCTGAAAATGCCACACATGACCCAGCGTCGCAAACCATTTATTTTGGGTGGGAAGTCGGGTGGGTAAAGCAAGTTGAGGTGAGTGACTCCGGAGGTGACCCGGTTGGCGGAGGGACTGGGTTAATGCCGGTGGATGGCCAGCCGGCGTCGCCCTTGGACATGGTGGCGAGCTCATTGTGTGCGACTCGACTCCTACAAGATTGGCCGACGATTTTGTTAGACAGCAATCACACATTGGAATTACAAAAGATATAAATTGCTCCGGTCAAATAAATTTGTCTCAACATCCCTTGTCCAAGGTCCAAAATATCTTGAATTATTTGAGGATATTAGTGAAGACAATAGTCCAATAAAAAGATATTTTATTTTCCCCAAAAATGTCCCAATCGATAAGCACTGATCGATATGGTTAGTGAGCTGTCCTTCACTAATCAATCAATCGCTCAATTAAATATAATCCGCCGGCCATTTGGGCATGACAAGGTCTTGAAGCCGACAGCCGTCAGAGCAGGTATCAAGGTATTGAAGCGAATGGGATTAATCCAATTCGGAGTCCAACTTTGTAAGCTAAGCACGTGATTTGGTTTGGAGTTTGGAATTTGGACTCTATACAAGAGGAGAAAGTCCATGATCCATTTTGAAATATAGGCTAAAAACTCTCAGATCTAATATTTGTAAAACCAAAATGGGTTGTGATTATCCATATGTTAAAAAATTTTACGCGTTCTAGGATCTAATAATTGTAAAGAAAAAAAAAGTAAATAAGAGATTATGCATAATTTTAAGTAATTCGGATTAGATAAACAGTGCTTAATAAAAAAACTTAGCCACCTCATATGCGTCGTCCTGAGGATTCTCGAGGATCAAGACATGTCCGACGTTGACGGGAACGGTGTCATCGCCCAAGCATCGCCGCCCACGTCGTCGGATGTGCGGCGGCCTAGTATTCTAAGGCGAAAGTCCAAGCAAACATGCAACAACAAAGTAGCTATATTCCAAGATTTGTGGCCACTTTTGCGTCATCAGATACTTCACCACCCCTCTGAACTGAAGTCAAGAAAGACGACGAGCCATTTCCCGATTCTCTCGCCGAGCTTTATACTCGCGAGAACATCCACCACGAACCTCTCTTCATCACCCGTCGCACACATGTCTGAGTCAAGAGCCGGCCCCCCGCCGCCGCCGCCACCCACCAAAACCTCGCTGAAGCCCTCGCTCACAGTCACCATCCTATCAGTTTTGGCTCCGGTTCTAGCGATCACGATCCTGTACCGACTAGAGCCCTTTGATCCGGCTCCGCTGCCCCCCCATGGGCTGTCCGGGACAGTCGCCGCCCCGAGGGAGAACAGCCGCATGCTGCGTGGCACGGAGATGGTCGGGGCCGGGCGAGTGGTGGGCCCCGAGGACGTGGTATACGACCCTGAGTCGGGGGTCATCTACGTGGGGTGTGCGGACGGGTGGGTAAAGCAGGTGGAGGTGAGCGGCTCAGGCAAGGACTTTGCGGTGGAGGACTGGGTCAACACCGGCGGGAGGCCACTCGGCCTCACCCTTGGGCGGGACAGCGAACTTATTGTGTGCGACTCCTATAAGGTCGTCGGTACTTACCATCTATGTTTGTGAGATCATTAAACTGTTACATTATTCCTATTGAAAGTATGGCATAGGAGGGACAAATATTGATTGGAATGATTTAATTCTAGAATCTCTTGCTCTGATATTAGACATGATTTTGCAAGACTACTGATAATTGTTGAGAAAAATTAAGCTATTAGATGAAAATTAATTTTTATACATTTAAATATATATTGGTATTATCAAAGGACAATCATTGCAAGATGATATCTTGTCATTACATGGAGTAAGCTTGAGCTTACTTGTGTCCGGGTCCATCGTCTTTGACCTTTTCTTTTAAGTAATATCAATATAAAATCAATGGACAAAAATTATATATGACAAAATTATAAATATTTCATAACCGAATGTTTAGTTGTAATATCTAATAAAAGACTCTAAACAACATTACTTAATATATTACTTTTCAGATCAATTTTAATGAATATTTCTACTATTAATTCAACTTTTTAATACAATGACCTATTTGTATTGATCAATTACATATGCAAAAATTACCCAAAAAAAAGTCTTAAACCCATCATACTTATGCCAATTCAATCATAAATATTTTAATTTGACAGATTTAGGTCTAACACTTTTAACAATTTACCAATTCTGTTCAAAATCTTTAAATTGTATCAATTTAGTCCTCAAACTTTTAATAATTTGTCAATTGAATCTTAAACTTTTGACAAAAATTAAATTAGCACAATTGAAATGTTTACAACTAAATTGGTAGTCATACAGTAAGTTTAAAACTAAATTAGCATAATTAAAAGACTAATGATTGAATTGGTTATTGTACAATAGGTCTATGACTTTTAGGACAATTATCCAACCCTCAGGCCTATAATCAGAATTATATAATCGAATTCACTATCCATAAATTTTGCAGAAATAGAAGTAATTCTAAGCACGTTTAAGTTCCTAAATTATGATCGTTATAAATTAAATGAGTTTTTGCGGGAGAAGTGAGCAGATTTAAGGATGCGTGTTATTATTACCATGCCCTTAATTATTAGACTTCCTATGCTTTGACGTAGGGTAATGTATTAATTACCCGCTTGATTCTTTCGCTGTCATGATTGGTCATCGTGACTATCATTTTATTTTTCGCGAACATATAAATATATATGTCGCGTTTTCACATTACGAAAATCTATAATGCGATGGGAATAGCTAATTATGTTCTGACAACAGCCCATGCATGCATCAAGTCAAGCAAATTTTGTCGGAATTGTCCTGGAACTCATTTCATTCATGACCGAAGAGTAAAAATTCTTAGAAATCAGTAAGAAATCGAAACTAATGAATATTTTTTGGCTAGAAATTAGTGAATTGTCGTTGGGACGCATTTTGTCCAAAAAGGTGACTATATATAGAATTAGGACTCTCGAATAATATGCATAGTATTGAAACTGTCATATCCCACAGGGGCTGCTGAAGGTGAGCAAACGCGACGGAACCGTGGAGCTATTGACGGATGAGGCGGAAGGCCTGAAGTTCAACCTAACGGACGGTGCGGACGTGGCCCGTGACGGGACGATATACTTCACCGACGCCTCATACAAGTACACCTTGAAAGAGGCCATTTGGGACGTCCTGGAGGGCCAGCCGCACGGGAGGTTCTTGAGCTACGACCCGACGACCAAAGAGACTCGAGTGCTGGCTCGGGATCTCTACTTCCCCAATGGCGTCGCGCTCTCGCCCGACCAAAGTTTCGTGATCTTCTGCGAAACTGTCATGTGAGTTCGATGTGATGTTCAGAAAGACTTCTTTAGCCAAAATCCTCACAAACTTCATAGATAAGATCAAGCGAGTCTTCTTTGTTTTCTTTTCTTATGGGTTTTCCAGGAGATGGTGTAAGAGGTACTATATCACCGGTGAGCGAAAGGGACATATCGACACATTCATCGACCGTTTGCCAGGTTATCCGGACAACATCAGATACGATGGAGAAGGCCATTACTGGATTGCTCTGTACTCGGTGAGTAAGATCATAGTCGACTTCACGTGTTCCTTGCAATTATCAGTGCTTTAACATGCATGCTTCATTTGAGGAGCTTCTTTTTATCAAGGCATTGAATCTCTTATAATCGTCGACGAGTCAAATACCATGCTGGACGCTGCTGTACTCATATCGCGTATCAACCCCATGAACTTTGTTGAGGTTTCTGCGATTCACTCGCGACGGATTACTTGCTGGCCGAATTCCACAGCCAGAATATGCATTATGCACTGTATCTTCATTCACGTAACATAACGGAAAAAAAATTGCAGGGGAGCTCGATGTTCAACAAACTGTTGTTGAAGTATCCATTCATAAGAAAAGGAGCTGCGATCTTGGAGAGATTCGACAGACGACCGGTGATGGACAAGAACAGCGGGGTTTTTCAAGTCGACCTGGAGGGGAAACCGGTTGCGCATTACTACGATCCTCAGCTGTCATTCATATCGAGCGGGAACAAGATTGGTGACTACTTGTACTGTGGCTCCCTCTACTACCCTTACATCCTTCGCCTCAAGTTAGACTAGAGGCTTCTTGTTGTGAAATGGGATTTAAGCAACCGGGCCGTGATTATGTTTTGATTAAGCCGTGCTTGATTCGGCTTAGGTTTTGCTTTCTTCTCTCTGGTGTCATGCAAACAAAACTCGTTGGATAATTGGTACTGAGAGAAAACTCATAAATGTACCAACATACACGGAAAAGTTGTAAAAAAGTCTTAAAACATTTTATGTTTGTGCCAATTAAGTTCTAAATATTTTTTTAATTCTAATTTAATTCAATTTTTTTTTTTTTACTTTGTGCCAATTTAGTCCTTTCCAGCTAGCTTTAGCCGAATTTTGATGACCTAGGCGTCGGGCGGCGACGTGGCACGATCGGCACTAACGCAAACAATTTGTAATAATATTTTAATATTTTTGAAATTTGTATTTTCTTTTTTTCTTTTTCCTTCTCCTTCTTCCTCCAGCAGGTTGCCGGACCTCAGCCACCGACCAAAGGTAAGGCTCGAGCCCTCGCCAATGGCTGCAAAGGGCAGCCTCGCGCTAGGCTGCGAGGCTTTACCCTCGCCAACCTACTCAAGGCCGCTCAAGCTGGCCCTCGACCTTGCTAGATCCGGCGAGGTCAAGCCTCGCCTAGCCTCTAGCGAGTCAATCTTGCAGCCTCTCGAGTATTTTGGACCGTCGGCGGCCTTGGGCTAAATTTTCCACAGCACCACTTGGTTGTCCCCATCCAGGTTTCTCTCCGGCCTTTAGACACCAAGTTCAGCTCGCAATCTCGTTCTCTTGAGATACTTCGAGACGACAAATTATCGCCCGCAAAGACTGGGCCCCTGATCTTTTGTCAACGAGACAGTTGTTGTCATTGCCGTCATTACCAGGCATCGCATTCCCACAATTCTCCGGGCTTCGATACTAACTAATGCAAAGGAAACGGATAGCCACGAGAAAACTCGCAAACATATTCGCGAAACCTAAAAAGGTATAGAGTGCACTAAGAAAAATCTCTCAATTTTCTAGACGCTGAAAAGGAACAAAATTCCATCAAATGAAAGTAAAAAGACATATTTATATGAGTAAAACTCTAACCCTAGCAATTTCTTCACATTATAAAAAAATTGCAATTGGGCGAGAGAGCGATAACAACCCCAAATAAGAAAATGTTATGACTTTCGATGCGATATCAGCCACCCTAATACATCTGACTTTTTAAAAACATCATGAGCAGAATAATGTACGATTTCGATTGAATATTTAGATACCTCATAATGCGAATTAGATTTAATAAAGTTCATGAAAGGTCAATTGCCTTTCAATTTGCAATCGCATTCTCTTGAGATGCATAGAGACAATGAACTATCGCCCGCAAAGACTGGTTCCCCTAATCATTTGTCAATGAAATGATTGTTGTCATTGCTATCGTTACCAGGCATCGTGTTCCCACAATCCTCTAGGCTTCAATACTAACAAATACAAAGGAAACGAACAGACACGAACAAACTCGCAAACATATTCGCGAAAATTAAAAAGCATAGAATGCATTAAGGGAAATCTCTCAATTTTCTAGCCGTTGAAAAGGATCCATCAGTACATGTTGGAGAAATTCCTCTTGAAGTGTTTTGAAGTTGACAAAACGTTTCCATCAGTCTAGTCTGAAGGATTGCAGACTCTGTTATTTAAAGTCTGAAAACCTACGAACAGCCAGACTCAAGACTCAAAGTCTATCCTCATTGACAGTCTCTAATCCGTTGAAAAAATGCTATCCAGAACTGGATGTTTCATTAAGGATGTGGCATTATCGACTGGAGAAGATCTCTTGGCTGGATATGACATAACGGAATTCTTTATTTGATCACAATTGATTCGAATATTAATGATCTGATGATTGGCAAAGTATACTTGGAAGGTTCTACTTATGGAAACCGAGATCCTGATTGTATGGGCGAACATGATTGATGGGCTATCGACATGTTCCTTTAATAGCTCGAATGATCTTCCTAATTGATTCCGTCCAATGGGTAGATTGGAGGAATTCCTTTGATAAGTGCCAACGGGTATGATGGCATGAAGGAGTATATAAGGAAGACGTTCTAGTTGTTCGAAAGAGTGCACGATAGAAGAATTCCAAAGTCTGAAGCTCCTTGTTTCTAGTCAATTCATTTGTTGAGCATAATCGTGTAAACAAAAGAGAGTCTATATTCGTGAGAAACCTTGAGGAAGTGTGGTAGAACATCTACCTTTGTGGAATCAAGGAAAAGCCGTCTTTGTAACTTCTCTTTTGTTCATAGTGAAATCCAGCCGGTGGGGCTGTCGGTGCGGAAGAGTGGACGTAGGCTTGGAATAAGCCGAAACACTATAAATCTTGTGTTCATTTTCTCTTCCCTAACCTTTACTTTACTTTGATCGTATTTTCCTTTCTATCGATTGCCTAAAATCGCTTCCGTATCTCGAAAATTTATTTGTGCACCTATTCACCCCCTCTAGGTGATTATACTAGCTATCTCAATTGGTATCGAGCTTTGTGTACTCACTTTTGTTGAAGTGTTTTACTTGAGTTAAAGATCCATGGCTAGTATGTTGGCTCGGGGCTGGTAGAAGGGCAAAGCAATACCAGACCACCTTACTTTGATGGAAAGGATTACAACATATGGAAGAACAAGATGAAAACATTCCCAAGATCAAAGGATCCCTCGTAATGGGATGTTGTAGAAAAGGAATCATTCCTAAAGCTGCATCTTGTCTCGAAAGAGGAAAAGATGTTGTTGAGTCTAGCGAAATGACTCAGGAAGAGAAAATCAAGAGACAAGCTCTTGATGCAAAAGCAATTTATTCCTTATATTGTGTTTTATCCCCTACCAAATATAACAGAATATCTTCTTGTGTTACAGCTAAAGAAGTCTGGGATAGATTACATATTACTTATGAAGGAACCGATCGAGTGAAAGAGACTAGAATCAACATTCTCCTCGGCCAATATGAAGCCTTCAAAATGAAACCAGGAGAATCTATAATTGATATGTTTAGTCGTTTTACAGATATTGTGAACGGTCTTGAAAATCAAGGTCAACCAATTTCTGATCCCATGAAAGTAAACAAGCTACTGCGTGGACTCTCCAAGGATTGGAATCACATAAAGACCTCAATCAGAGAGACCCAAAGTATCATGCCTCTATCTGTTGATGAGTTGGTTGTGACTCTTCAGTCTTATGAAGTGGAACGAATCAATGAAGATGAAGACCCTAAAGGTAAGAAATCCATTGCATTAAAATCTAATGATGATTATGATGTTACAGATTCTGAAGACGATATGGATGATGAGGAACTTGCTCTCATGATAAGAAGATTCGGAAAGCTGAACAGAAAAGGAAGAAGATTCAATCCAAATAAACAAAGCTTTCAAAAGCAAATGACTAAGTCTCGTTGAGGATGATGAATCAAACAAAGATATAGTCTCGCTTTGAATGTAAGAAAATGGACACATCGTATCAAACTGTCCTCTTCGAGGAAGAAGAAAGGAAAGACTGAAAAGTACCGAAAAGCTCTTAAAGCTGAAACTCGGAGTGATACAGGAGTGTGAAGAAAGTGATGAAGATTATGCCAATATATGTCTCGATGGCACAATCGGATTCAGATTCAAATTCCGAGACAGATTCGAGACTCGAAAGCGAATTTGAAGTAAGTAACTCCAAAATCCCTATTAAGGTTTCAAAGTATATTGATGAATTGTGTTTCATCTTAAGACTTCTCTTAAAAAAATTTCCGAACTCAAGAAAGAAAATTCTGCTCTAAAACAACAGGAAAATATTTTGAAAGAAAAAGTGAAAAATTTAGACAAGAACGTTTCTTCTCTTAAAGAAAGTGAAGACAATTTGTTAAAAGAAAATGCATTCTTGAAAAGAGATATCTCAAATATTTCCAAAAGATTTTCTATAGGATCTGAGAAACTAGAAAAATTATTTCTGTTCAAAGACCTTATTTTAATAAATCTGGTTTGGGAATGACTGATGAAACCATTCCTTTAATTGATTTTCCTAAGGTGAAAGAAAGAATCAAACAAAGACCCACAAGAGATGCTTACAAAAATCATTTTAAAAAGAATCTTTGTAAAACCAGTAGGTTGCAATGCTCTCGGATGCTCAAAGTGCAATAGTATAGATCATTTTGAAAAAGAATGTCCTATGATTTGGAGACCTGTTAAAAAGGTATGAGCAAAAACCGCATATCATACTAACACCAATGGACCCAAGAAAATATGGGTACCAAAGAAGGCTTGAGTTTCTTTTTTAAATGCAGGTCACTATCAAGAAAAAGGTAAAATGGTATTTTGATAGTGGATGCTCAAGACGCATGACAGGAGACTCAAATTACTTCATAAAGCTTGTTCGAGTAAATGGTGGAAAAGTTTCTTTTGGAGGAAACAACAAAGGAAAAATTGTGGGATTTGGGCGTAAAGATTGGAAATCTCAAAATCAACAATGTTTCCTTAGTGGAAGGGCTCAATTACAATTTGCTCAGTACTAGTCAGCTATGTGATACTGGTTTCAAATTCAACTTTCAAGAGGGAATATGTTCTAGAATTAGTAAAGATTCTACTCAGTCATTCATGGGTCGAAGACATGGAAATATCTACCTCTTGGATGTGAAACCAGATGAATCACAATGTCTAATCTCAATCCAAGACGAAGCAAACTTATGGCACAGAAAGCTTGGGCACGTCAATATGAAGCAAATAGCCAAAATCTCAGCAAAGAAGCTTGTTCGTGGACTACCCAATTTATCATATCAAAAGTCGATCTATGTACACCATGTATATTGGGAAAACAGGTAAGAAATTCCTTTAAACCAATAAATCAAGTTTCCACTAAGCGTATGTACTGCGGCTTTTGCATATGGATCTTTTTGGACCAACCGAACGCAAAGCATTGGAGGTAAGAAATACTTTTGCCTGGTAATTGTGGATGATTACTCACGATTCACTTCGGTATATTTCTTGGCAAGTAAGTCTGAAACCTTCTCTCACTTTGAAAAGTTTGCTAAAAAGGTTCAAAATGAAAAAATGGTATGTTATATCGAGTATAAGAACAGATCATGGATGTGAGTTTGAAAATCATGATTTTACAAAATTCTGTGATAAATCTGGTTTTCAGCATGTATTCTCCTCTCCATATACTCCAGAGCAAAATGGAGTTGTGGAAAGAAAGAATAGATCTCTTCAAGAAATGGCTAGAACTCTTTTAATTGAAAGTAACATCTCTTCACGTTTCGGGTGAAGCGGTTTTACAAAGATGTTATATTATAAATAAAGTCTTTCTAAGGCCTATTCTGGAAAAAAAAAAACCCTATGAACTATTCAAATAAAAGAAGCCTATTGTTTCATATTTTCATATATTTGGATGCAAATGTTTTATATTGAAAAATGCAAATGATCGAGTTGGAAAGTTTGAAGAAAAATCAGATGAAGGCATCTTCCTTGGATATTCAACCACAAGCAAAGCGTACAGAGTCTACAACAAGAAGACTCAAACAGTGGAAGAATTAATGAATGTTAAATTCCAAGATTCTATGCAAAATGAATCCATTCATACTCATCTTGAAGAATCTGAACCTGCTCCAGACTTTACAAAGTCTAAAATAGCTCGAGACTTTGAAGGACCAAAGCAACAAGTGACCGTTGAAGATTCAAGTGAAGAAAGTGACCATCAATCGACAAATTAACCAGCAAGAATCGGAAACATAAGTCTAGTCATCCCAAAGATCTTATTATTGGCGACATCAATGAAGGAATTCGCACAATATCCAAAAGGCACGAAGAGTCTAGTGTTGTGGCTCTTATTTCTGAAATAGAACCCAAAAGCATAGAAGAAGCTTTATCTGATGAAAGCTGGATTGAAGCTATGCAAGAAGAGCTCAGGCAATTCAGTATTAATGATGTCTGGGAATTAACTCATAAACTGAAAGGTAAGTATGTTATTGGAGCTAAATGGGTTTTCAGGAACAAGATGAACGAGAAATGAAAGGTCATAAGAAACAAGGCAAGACTCATAGCCAAGGGATATACACAAGAAGAAGGGATAGACTATGACGAGACTTACGCACCAGTAGCAAGGTTAGAAGCAATTCGATTATTACTTGCTTTTGCTTGTTATAAGAATTTCAGGTTATTCCAAATGAATGTCAAAAGTGTCTTCCTAAATGGATTCATCCAAGAGGAAGTCTATCTGGAACAACCACCTAGGTTTGAAGACCCAAAGAAACCCGGACTCGGCATTCGAGACTCAAAAGGCTTTATACGGCTTGAAACAAGCTCCTCGAGCTTGGTACGACATGATCGAGTAAGTTTTTAATTGAAAATGGATTTGTTAAAGGTAAAGTAGACACTACTCTTTTCATTAAAAGAGAAAGCAAGAGTTTTCTACTTGTTCAAATATATGTCGATGATATTATTTTTGGATCCTCTAATGAAAGTATGTGCAAGAAATTTTCTAAGACTATGCAGGATGAATTTGAAATAAGCGTGATGGGTGAGTTAACCTTCTTTCTTGGACTTCAAGTAAAACAATTGAAGGAATGAACTTTTATTTATCAAGAAAAATATGCTAATGATATTGTGAAGAAGTTTGGCTTGGACAATTGCAAAAAGGCTGATATACCAATGTCAAGCTCCGTGAAGATAGATAAAGATGAAGGATGAAAGAAAGTTGACCAAAAGTTATACAGGAGTATCATCGGTTCGCTTCTTTATCTTACTGCTTCTAGACCTGATATTTTGTTTAGTGTTTGCATTTGTGCCAGATTTCAAGCAGACCCTAAAGAATCACATTTAAATGCTGCAAAGCGTATTATCAAATACATTGCATCAACTTCAAGCTTCGGTCTCGGTATCCTAAAAGGGAGACTTTACTCTTCTTGGATACTCGGACGCGGACTTAGCCAGATGCGAGTTGATAGAAAGAGCACCTCGGTACATCCCAACTACTTGGAGCGGGCGGTGTCTTGGTTTTCAAGAAAGCAAAGTACAAGAGCTCTCTCTACGGCGAGCGAGAATATGTAGCTCTTGGAAGTTCTGTTCACAAATTTTGTGGATAAAACAAAGCTAAGAGACTTGAATTGAAGATTCATGCACGAAGATTAAATGTGACAACACCAACGCAATCAATCTCACCAAAAATCCAATTCTTCACTCAAGAGCAAAGCATATAGAGATTCGACATCACTTCATTAGAGATCATGTTCAAAATGGAGAAATTTCGATTCGGTTTGTTGACTCAAAGAACCAAGCGGCGGGTATATTTACAAAGCTTTTGGAGAAAAATCAATTTGAAATTATCCGTTCAAGACTCAACATTTTGAAGTTTGAAGAAGTTAAAGTCTAGAGACTCTCGGACTCGAGACTATAAGACTTTGATTTGCAAGACTTTATTTGTAAGTTATTCTCTCTCTAATCTCATTTTGAAAAGGTACGTTGATCAACCGTGTTGATTATTGTTATCTCAATCGCTATCTTTAATTGACGAAATTATTGCATCGTTTCATTTAGAAAAAGAAGTTATTTTGATGTGACTATTTTTCGAAAAAGGCAGTTATTTTTTTAAAATGCATCTTTTCACTTACCATTACGACGGTTGGTATCCCCTCCTTACGTTTGTCTTATATATAATCGGTTTCTCCTCGCTTAACTCCAAAACCCTAAAAAGCACCAATCTTCTATGCCTGTTTTCTTCTCTTGTTTAATCTTCGAAAAAGTTGTCATCTTTCTTGGGAAAGTCAAGCAAGGAATCTTTCAAAGACTAAGAAAAATGTCGTCTTCAAGAAAGTCTTCGAGGATCGCAAGCGGGGGACCACGGTGAATGAGTGAGGGGCCTACGCACTTCGATCTCATCGAAGAAGAAGTGTCTCCAAATCAGCAAAGAGAGCCCACAACATTCTCGGCGGCGTCATTCTCCTCCATCTAGTCCTCAAGATGTTGATCATCATCAAAATGAAGAAATCATTGAAGATGCAGACCTTGTAAGAGTTCAAAGGCCCTCTTTTATTTATAAGTTGTATCGTGCTTTAAAAGGGACTGGTACTCCGTTGAACTATGTGGATGATTTTCTTAAGGACAAAGGATATGGAAATGAATATATCTTTTTGCGAAAAATGGAAAGTTTGGGAATTGCTCGTAAGGGTGTGGCAGAAGAATCCCTTGCGAATATCCCAAGTGACCCTCGTGATTAGGGAGTTAATCCGGTGGATGGAAATGATGATGACAAAATATACAGCGAATTTCAGCTAAGAATGGGAATTGCGGCGGAAAATCGAGGAAAAGGGGGAGAGTTGTTTAGATCGAAGGAACATATGGATCTATACTCAAAATTGCTGAAGCGTGGGGTGATAAACCCTATGAGTGTGGATTTTGACTTTCTGGATGCTGTAAATGTGAATTTAAGGGAAAAGTTTGGTCATCTTCAACTTGAGAAATTCTGCTCTGACTCCACAGAAGCCTATCCTCAACTATCTACATATTTCTATTTAAATCTTAGTTTCTTGGATTCGAATAGATTCTCCTTGATGTCAAAGATCAAGACTTTGTTGTGGATATGGATATCTGGTAGATGTGTTAGGAGTTGAGAGAGGAAGGTATCAACGGATCAAAGTTTCTATTGCTCGTACTACTCGGGAACTTGTTAAAGACAAGAGAACGAGAGGGAAAGATTTCCTATTCAAGGATGAGTGCATTTAACATCTTGCTGCAAAAAATTGTAATTAATTGCCTCAGACCGAAATCAACTTCCAAGACTAATGTCTCAAGTTCAGAGGCAAAGCTAATGTATGCCATCATCACTGGGAAAATGTTTTCACTTCCTCACACTATTATGTTCCATATGTATAGAGCTGTGATGAAGGACAGATGACAACTTCCTTATCCAGGTCTTGTAACAAAATTATTCAGACATCTAAACATTCAGCCTCTGCAAATTCTTTGTGCTCGATCGTGCGATCATATGGTGGTAGGACTGAAAATAGTGACCAAGATGCGTCTGAAGGAACTAAGCAAGGCATTGGAGAAATTTAAGGAGAAGACTCCAGTCAAATCTCATCAATTCTCTTCGTAGGAAAAAGGAAGGGGAAGGGACCCATGGATGCTCCATCCAAGAGAAGAAGAGCTCTCCTCGTTGAGGATGAAGATGATGAGGATAACATCACTATCTCTGCTTTGAAGAATCTCATTCAATCTGTTCTAGAGAAAGAGTCAGAACAGCAGACAGAAGAAAGAGCAGAGAAAGAGGCAGAGGAAAAAGAAACAGAGGAAAGAGAAGAAGAAGAAGAAGAAAGAGATGTTGAGCAAGAGAGAGTTGAAAAAGAAGAAGAAGAGAAAAGAGATCAAGAAGAAGGAGAACATGAGGAGCACTCTCCACCTGAAGGCATGGACACGGGGAGACCAAGAGAAACTAGGATTGACCTCAAATCCGCAACCAGTGAGGGAGTCGGTCGATCCCAGCCAGATCGAGAGGAGGTTTTTGCCTCTCAGTTTCCTGAGGAAGGTCATGAGGTTTCTTCGCCAAATCTGCGTGATTATGCTAATCTACCATCGTCTGCATTTATTCCATCAGATTGTGCTAATGCCAGTACGCAGACCGAAAATTCAGCAGACTTTCGCAGAGTGATGGAAATTCTCTTGGAAATGCAAGGTCAGATTTATGCATTGGGATGTGAAGTTCAGAACTTGCAGAATGCAGGACAAGTCTCTTCGGATTCATTAAATGATCAAATCCAAGCCCTTTCTCTTCAGATTCAGGCTAATGCTAAGGGAGAAGATGTTGCTCAGCTGAAGGAAAACTTTAAAAGGCTGGAAGGCATCGTTCAGTCGATGGGAGATTTTCAGCTTGTTCGTATTCCCAAGAATTCCTAACTTCATTTTCATATCAATATTTTTTTGCTGACAAAAAGGGGAGAGTTGCGAGACTTGAAAAACTTTGAACTTAAATTTGAACTTTTTGCTTGTTTTGTTTGTGGTTTGTTTTGACTTGACTTGTGTCCGGATGTGGACTAAATATGGGATTTGGATTTGACTGCTTATTATTAACTACTATTGATGTCTTATGGATGGCTTTATTGCATACTGGACTAACCTATTTTATGTGATTGCAGATTCTAGTGTTATTCATTTAGCCATTTTATCTATAAGATATGCATATGTGTTTGAGAAATATTTTGCAGGTCAAAATTTTCCAAATCTGCAGGAAAGTTTTGTCACCATCAAAAATGGGGAGATTGTTGGAGAAATTCCTCTTGAAGTGTTTTGAAGTTGACAAAACGTTTCCATCGATCTAGTCTAAAGGATTGCAGACTCGCTATTTAAAGTTCGAAGACCTCCGGACAGCCAGGACTCAAGACTCAAAGTCTATCCTCATTGACAGTCTCTAATCCGTTGAAGAAAGGCTATCCAGAACTTGATGTTTCATTAAGGATGTGGCCTTATCGACTGGAGAAGATCTCTTGTCTGGATATGACATAACGGAATTCTTTATTTGATCATAATTGATTCGAATATTAAGGATCCGATGATTGACGAAGTATACTTGGAAGGTTCTACTTATGGAAACCAAGATCCTGATTGTATGGGTGAACAGGATTGATGGGCTATCGACATGTTCCTTTAATAACTCGAATGATCTTCCTAATTGATTCCGTCCAATGGGTAGATTGGAGGAATTCCTTTGGTAAGTGCCAACGGGTATGATAGCATAAAGGAGTATATAAGGAAGAAGTTCTAGTTGTTCGAAAGAGTGCACGATAGAAGAATTCCAAAGTCTGAAGCTCCTTGTTTCTAGTCAATTCATTTGTTGAGCATAATCGTGTAAACAAAAGAGAGTCTATATTCGTGAGAAACCTTGAGGAAGTGTGGTAGAACATCTACACTGTGGAATCAAGGAAAAGCCGTGCTGTAACTTCTCTTTTGTTCATAGTGAAATCCAGCCGGTGGGCTGTCAGTGCGGAAGAATGGACGTAGGCTTGGAATAAGCCGAAACACTATAAATCTTGTGTTCATTTCTCTCTTCCCTAACCTTTACTTTACTTTGATCGTATTTTCCTTTCTATCGATTGCCTAAAATCGCTTCCGTATCTCGAAAATTTATTTGTGCACCTATTCACCCCCCTCTAGGTGATTATACTAGCTATCTCCGTACAAAGACACATTTATACAAGTAAAACTCTAACCCTAGGAATTTCTGCACATTATAAGAAAGTTGCCATCGGGTGAGAGGAGAAAATTGTCTAAAAAGTCCTAAATCTATTGCACTTTTGCTAATTCAATCATAAACCTTTTAATTTTGCTAATTCAGTCCTAAACATTTTCACTTCTTGCTAATTCAGTCTGTTCAGCCAATTTTGGCTGGAAAATGCTGACGTGAATACCAGCAGTGCCACATAGGATAGCCGGCCTTGCGCGTGGACAATTTTAATAATATTTTTTTTTATTATTTATTATTTTTTTCTGCTTTTCCCTTTTCTTTTCTTTCTTTTCTTTTTGGCTTTTTTTTTCCTTTTCCAAAGGCCAGCCACCGGCCCCCGGGCGATGGTCGGCCACCGGCCACAGCCGGTCGGGTGGCCTCGCCCACCACACGGCGGGCTGGCCGGGTGAGGAGGAGCTCGGCGAGGGGCCCTCGCCCGGGAGTGGCCCAACAAGGGTCGCCAGGTGAGGCCGACCCTCACCGAGCCCGGGCGACGGTGACACCAAGCAAGGCCACCCTAGCTCGGGCGAGGGCTGGCCTCGCGGGGCTTGCCCTCGCCGGGCGGGCTGGCCTCGCCAGGCTTGCCCTCGCCCTTTGCCGGCCAACACCACCCACTCGATGAAATCACCTCTCTCTCCTCTAGCGTCGGCGCCGCCGCTGCCGCCATCATCTTCGTCTTCTCCACTGAGGAAGACGCGCCTCTCGCCTTACCTCTTCGCCCTGCTGTCGTTCGTCGTCTTCATCTCTGTCCTCTACGGCGAGGACCTGGCTTGCATCTTCAGCCAATAGCTCCAAGTCCACCCGAGCTCGGCCAGGGGCAAGGGCCAGCCTCGCCAGATCTGGTTTGGGCGAGGCCGACGCTTGCCTGGGCAAGGGCGAGCCTCGGCGAGGGCTCCCCTCGCCAGATCTGGCAAGGCCGGCCCTCACCCAATCGACCCTTGCCAGGTTGCACCTAGGCGAGGGCTCCCCTCGCCGAAGTTCCTCCTCGCTTGGCTGGGCCTCGCCTATGGCAGGCGAGGCCAGCCGGCTGGCTATGGCTAGTGGCTGGCCTAGGAAAGGCAAAAGAAAAAGGCAAAAGAAAAGAAAAAAAGGAAAAAAAATACAAAAATACAAAAATATTAAAATATTAAAATATTATTAAAAATTGTCCACGTTAGCGCCTGCAGCCCCTACGTGGCACCACCAGTGTCCACGTCAGCATTTTCTGGCCCAAATTGGCCGAATGGACTGAATCGGCAAGAAGTGAAAAGGTTTAGGACTGAATTGGCAAAGTCAAAAGGTTTACAACTGAATTGGCAAAAGTATAATAGTTTAGGACTTTTTGGACAATTTTCCCAGTGAGAGAGTGATAGCATCCATTCGTTTCATAGAAAATAACTTCCCATAAAATATTTTTGAATTTTCCAACATTCATTTCAAGGAAAATGAATTGCTTGAGAAAAACATTTTCCATGAAGAGAAACAAGTTTTCTAAATTAGGGAAAATGTTTTTCACTTTTTAAAAAGTGAAAAACATTTTCTTTACTTAATTTCTCTTATCTCACACTCCTATAAGCCTTCACTTCATCCTCCTCTTCCTTTTTTTTTTTAATTCGAATTATTGTTTATTTTCTTTGTTTTCCCTCTTCTTCTTTATTTTTATGTTTTCGTTTTGTTTTTTTTTCTTTTTTAAAATTGAGTTTTTAATTCTTTTCTATTCACTCTATCAATAAGCGAGCCGGATCTGGTGTATCATAAGGGATTTGCATTTTCTATGGATTCTTACGTCCTTTGTCTTTCCTTTTCTTTTTCTTTTTCCTTGGCCGGTTGGTAGCCACAGCGGCGACCGGCCACAGGCTAACTCCAGCCTCCCGAGGCTAGATTTGGCAAGGGCGAGGCTCGAGCTTGCCGATCTCGGAGAGCCCGAGCTCCATCGAGGACAGCAAGCTCGATACTCAGCCAATCCAAGCGAGCCGCATCCTTTGGTTGGCAAGCTCGTCGGATCTGGCAATTGTGTCTTGGTCGACCGCCAAACAACTGACCACGTTGAGGCACACGGTAGCAAAGGAAGGAGGAGGAAGAAGGAGAGAGGAAAAGAAAAGGAAAAAGAAAGAAAATTTAAAAATAATAAAAATTCATTTTAAAAAATATATAAAAATTAAAATTAATTTGTTTGGTCAATTAAAATATTAAAATTAAATTTTTTTGATAATTTTCCCAAGAAAATCAAATTAAATAAAACACTAGAAAATATAGTCATTTTATCAAAAATGATTTTTTAAAAAATATTTTTCGAAAACGTAATATTTTTCATAAAATGAACATAAATAAAATATTACGACTTTCGATGCAATGATAGCCGGCCTAATACATTCGACTTTCTAAAACATCATGAGAGGAATAATTTACGAGTTCACTTGAATGTTTAGATATTTCAAGATTCGAATTAGATTTAACGAAGTTCATGAAAGGTCAATTGTCTTTCTATCATACACTCCGAAAGGTTTCAAGGTTCGTGGAACACGTTCCGCGTTCGACGCTGACGGGGACGATTTCATTGCTGAAGGATTCACGTGGTTCGTGGCCAGGAATCGTGACACGTACCGCGGCTCAGTACATCGCGTCGGAAATTCGTATGAAAACAGGCAATAAGAAAAATCTCATAAGGAAACGACGTGATCGTAAAGTCCAAGGTTTGAAGTGACAGAGCCGCCCGGCGTTTTGATTACTCCACTTCGCCTTCGAACCGAACCGAAGGAAGACGACGATCCATCTCCCGATTCTCTCGCCGAGCTTTACGCTTGCCAAAACATCCGCTGCCGACTCCTTTCCATCGCCGCACCCATGTCCGCGTCAAGAACCGACTCGCCGCCGCCGCCGCCGCCAACCAGATCCGCCCTAAAGTCCTCGCTCGCAGTCACTCTCCTATCAGTCTTGGCTCCGATTCTCGCGGTCACGGTCCTCTACCGACACGAGCCCTTCGACCCGGCTTCGCCGCCCATCCACGAGCTGCCCGAGACGGTCGCCGCCCCGATACAGAACGGCCGCATACTGGGCAGCGCAGAGATGGTCGGGGCCGGGCGAGTGGTGGGGCCCGAGGACGTGGAGCACGACCCGGCGTCGGGTGTCATCTACGTGGGCTGCGCGGACGGGTGGGTCAAGCGGATCAAGGTGGGCGGCTCGGCCGGCTACGCCGCGGTGGAGGACTGGGTCAACACCGGCGGGAGGCCGCTCGGCCTCGCCCTCGGGCGCGACGGCGAACTTATCGTTTGCGACGCATACAAGGTCAGTACCAACCGTCCGAATTTTTGTTTGCTACAACTACATACTTCCGTGAGATCTTCTTTTTGCTGGAATTAAATATTTTTGAGATATTTTGTGAAAGGAATTTTATTTTATTTTTTGGTCGAAGTGAGAGGAATTAATTAATTAGAAACTGTGTCATATCTACCATTCATATTTTCAATGAAATCAAGATACGGCATTATCCTCAACCGAAGAAACTGGGTGGTTGAGGACAGTGCCATAAGGCATGTCAATTCAGTTGTAAGCATTTAACTCATTCACACTCACTCTAGGTACGGAAGGCTATTATACATGCTTACCCGGTAATAGTCAGGACCGAAGTCTCGATACTATTATATTTGCCTACCTAGTAATAGTCAAGACCGAAGTCCCAACGTGGTGTCTACCTTCACCAAGTTCCCTAATTTTATGTCTATCTTTATCTTCCAAAAAAAAAAGGAGGGCAGCGTGGGGTCTTCCACCCCAGGACGGATCTCCCCGCTTGTTTCATCCATGAGCTTTTAAGGACCTGCTCAGATCCAAGAGTAACTCTTTTATCCAGTGAGCAGAGAATCTCGCTCGGGATTTTGCCCAAATCCCATTAGGAAGGTTCCGTAAATATAAAAGAAAAATAAAAAAGGGTAGATAAAAAAATATATTAGAATAGTATCACTAGAAAGAGATTATTAAAATTATTGGAAATAAGAATCGGATTTTCAAAATAGAAAACACTACAACTATTGTAGCCCACCTCAGGTAGACTATAGGAGCGGATAACGAAAAGAACCTGAAATTTTTATTTGAAGATTGGAGCTATTAAAATATGATATTTATTTTGTAGTGTAAATCTGAGCCACAAGTTCCTACGTAGATCATTCTTATAAAAATTGCTTTTATAAAATGCGTAAAAAGAATCACAGAAACTGCAAATCAAATTTGGCGGGGCACTTGTTAGACAACTGTATAAAATCTGCATGGAAAATCAAGATATTATCTTATAAAATACATTTAAAAAGTGAAAATAAAAATCCAAATAAGTACTCGTGGGGTTTTATTTAGGAGAATCAGGCAATTAGTCAAATGAAGTTTCGAGATTGGCTGCAAGACGAATTTTTAAAGGATATATTTGGGGGCAAAGATCAAGACCACTGAAAATCATTAAGGGCGCGTTTGGTTGTGTTTCATTTTAAAAATTGTTCCAGGAACAGAAATAGAAAAAAAAGTGTTTCTGTTCGGGAACAATTTTGAACAAAACAACGCGTTTGGTAAACTTGTTCGGGAATAAAAAATAAACAGAAACATGTTTGGTAAATTTGGATAATTTTTTATTTTTTTTATTTTTTCTATTTTTTTTCTTATTTTTCCTTTTCTTCTTTTTTTCTTTTTCATTTTTTTCTTCTTTTGGCCGGTCGCGGCCAAGGCCTTGGCCGGCGACCGGCCGGCGAGGGTCGGCCTCGCCTTGATCCGGCGAGGCCGAGCTCGCCCGGCCGGCGGGCGAGGCGCGGCCTCGCCGGGCCACCGCCGAGGGCGAGGCCGAGGCTCGCCGCCGCCGGGCGAGCTCGGCCTCGCCGGAATCTGGCGAGATCGAGCTCGCCCGGGCCGGTGCGAGGTCGACGTCGCCATGGCTGGGCGAGCTCGATCTCGCCCAGATCGGGCGAGGCCGAGCTCGCCCGGGCCGGCGAGCCTCGGCCTCGCCGAGCCACCGCCCGGGCGGCGTGCTCGCCGGCCGCCGGGCGAGCTCGGCCTCGCCCGATCGGGCGAGATCGAGCTCGGCCTCGCCCGATCCGGGCGAGATCGAGCTCGCCCGGGCCGGCGCGAGGTCGGCCTCGCCATGGGCTGGCGAGCTCGAGCTCGCCCGGATCCGGCGAGGCCGAGGCTCGCCGGCCGCCGGGCGAGCTCGGCCTCGCCGGATCGGGCGAGCTCGAGCTCGCCCGGCCATGGCGAGGCCGACCCTCGCCCGGCTACGGCGAGCTTCGGCCTCGCCGGGGGACGGCGAGCTTCGGCCTCGCCGGGCGGCGAGCCTCGCCGTGGCGGGCGAGGCCGCCGGACCCCTCGTCGGCCGGTCGCCGGCCATGGCCGAGGCCGGCGACCGGCCAAAAGGAAAAAGAACAAGAAAATAAGAAAAAAAGAAAAAGAAAAAAAAAAGTATTTCTCATTTGTGTTTGAAACAAGAAACACAAAATTTGTGTTTCTTGTTGTTCCTTTTGTTCCAGGGAACAAAAAAACAGAAATTTCTGTTCGGGAACGAAACACCGGTCGCCCAAACAGGCCCTAACTAACCGATGAATCTAGCAAAAAAATAAGGTAGCAAAAAAAAAAGATTTACAAAGAAAAATTACTTGGGTGTATCGGCCGACGTCGATTTATTAGGCCCCGCATGGTAATGTTCTTTTTCTTGTTTATGAACAAAAATTTTGTTTTTTTGTTCCCGGAAAAAAAAAGAATAGAAACACGTTTGTTTGCGTTTTTGTTCAAAATCTATTTTTTTGTTCCCGGAATAAAATTGAAAGAGAAATTAGAAACAAAAAAAAGTTATTTTTTTGTTCCATAAACACTTTTGAAGAACATTTTTTCTCTCTCCTCTCTTTTCTTCTTCTTTTCTTCTTCTTTTTTCTTTGGCCGGTCGCCGGCCTCGGCTATGGCCGGCGACCGATCGTCGAGGGCCAACGACACCGTCGGCGACCTTGCCGGAGCGTCGCTGGCCCCGGCGAGGCCAAACGTCGCCGGCCCCTAGCGAGCCTCGCCGTGGCTGGGCGAGGCGACCAGCCTAAAGAAGAAAAAAAGAAAAAAGAAAAAGAAAGGAAAAAAAGGAAAAATATTAAAAAATATTAAAAAATTAAAAGAAACAAACAAATATATAAATTTACCAAACGTGTTTCTATTCATTTTTTATTCCGGAACAAGTTTACAAAACGCGTCTTTCGGTCAAAATTTTTTTCCCGGAACAGAAATATATATTTATATTCATTAAATTTTTTAACAGAAACGTTACCAAACGCGCCCTTATAGTCCGATGCACATCAACCCTTCCTCAGGCCCATTAGCCAATATTACATAATTCAATATTCATTCATTGTCCATTAATTTTTGCATTTGATATAACACGAACAATTACTTTTTAATGTTCATAATTGATAATGATTATAATGGGGAATATTATTCAAAAAGTCATAAACTTATTGTACATCAACTAATTTAGTTATAAACATTTCAATTGTACAGCAGAGGTTGCTAGGCCTCCTTGCCAACCCTCAATAATAAAAAAGAAAAAGAAAAAAAGTCAATAAATAAATTCTCAAATTTCTAAAAAAATTCACAAAACTTGTCTAGATTAGCACCAGTCATCCTATGCCAACACCGAATGACCAGTGTTCACATTTGTGATTTTCAATCAAAATTGGTTGGAATGACTACATTGGCAAATCGTAAAAAAAAATTAAAACTAAATTGGCATAACTAAAAATTTAGAATTGAATTAGCCGTCATATAATAGGTTTAGGTTTAGCACTTTTTGGGCAAATATTCCGGCTCCCTTCTTTAGCTGTCTTTTGAGGTGGAGAAGCGAGTAAATTTAAAAATGTGTTTGAACATAATTGTACCCTAAATGATATATGTAAATATATATATATATATATATAGAAAAAGGGTTTTCGAGTAATACTAATATGCATTAGTATTGATTCTATTTAAATGGTTGTATGCAACAGGGGCTACTGAATGTGAGCAAACATGGAACGGTGGAGCTGTTGACAGACGAGGCAAAAGGCGTGAAGTTCAAACTCACAGACGCTGTGGCTGTGGCCACTGACGGGACGATATACTTCACCGACGCCTCGTACAAGTACACCGTCGGGGAGTTCATTTGGGACATTCTAGAGGGTCGGCCGTATGGGAGGTTCTTGAGCTACGACCCGGCGACCAAAGAGACTAAGGTGCTGGCTCGGGATCTCTACTTCCCCAATGGCGTTGCGCTCTCGCCCAACCAAAGTTTCGTTATCTTCTGCGAAACCGTCATGTGAGTTCGACGCAATGTTTACAAAGACTTCCTTTTGCCAAAAAACCTTCACAAATTGATGGTTGATAAATATGAATGATTTGCATTCCTTAGGCGGAGGTGTAAGAGGTACTACATAAATGGTGAGCAAAAAGGGCATATCGACACATTCATCGACGGTTTGCCTGGGTATCCGGATAACATCAGATATGATGGACAAGGCCATTACTGGATCGCACTCGCCTCAGTGAGTCTGTCATTGTCGATGAGTTTCTTGTCTATATTTCTTCTATTGTGAATGTAAATCGCAATTCTAGTTAATTGAGAGTGTGTCTGCTTATTAGCTGATTCAGCATTCCTATACATTTCTGTTGTTCCAACTTGAACAATCTCTGATGCAATGCAGCAGCATCGTGCACTGCTCAATGAACATGCATGATGCACTGAATCTTCCTTCGCATAACATATGAATTGGTTTCACAGGGGACCTCGGTGTCATGGGATTTGGCGTTCAAGTATCCCTTCATAAGGAAAGCAGCCGTGATCTTGGAGAGACTAAACAGGCGGCCGGCAATGGAAAAAAATGGTGGGGTTTTTCAGGTCAACTCGGAGGGAAAGCCAGTCGCACATTACTACGATCCTCAACTATCATTGATAACGAGCGGGAACAAGATTGGTGACTACTTGTACTGCGGCTCCCTTCACTATCCTCACATCCTTCGCCTCAAATTAGATTAGAGGCTTCTTGTTTTAATTAAGGGTACATTTGTTTTACTAAAAATCTCATAATAAATAAAAATACTTTCTAGAAAAATGATTAATTTTTATTTGTATGGTAATTTTAAGGAAATTGATTTTCTTCTTTTCAGACGGGGAGAGAGGTCGTTTTCCTAAAATTATACTTATCATTTTCAATCAATAAAAACTTTTTTTATAAATTAATTAATTTTCTGTTGTTCATTATGGTCTCCCTTCTAAGCTGTGCTTGACGTGGATCGGTCAAAAGAGGATGTTCCTTATCATGTCAGTGAATGTTGTCAATTAAATATAATCCGTCGGCCATTCGGGTATGACAAGGTCCTGAAGCCGACAGCCCTCGGACCAGATATCAAGGTACCAAAAAGAATGCGATTAATCCAATTTGAAGTCCAGCATCGTAAGTGGTTTGATTTGGAGCTTGGAGTTTGGACTCTAAAGGACAAAGTCCAAGATCCATTTTGAAATATAAATTAAGGTTCTAGGACCTAATATTTGTAAAACCGAAATGGGTTGTGATTATCCATATGTTAAAATATTTTATGTGTTCTAGGATCTAATAATTGTAAAAAAAAAAAAAAAAAAAAAAAACACTAGGAGATTATGCATAATTGAAAGTAATTCGGATTAGATAAAATCGCCCAAGCACCGCCGCCCACGTCGATGGAGGCATGAGAGGCGACCTGATATTCTAAGGCGAGAACCCAAACGAACATGCGACAACAGAATAGTTATATTTTAAGATTTGTGGCCACAATTGTGTTGTCAGATACTTCACCTCCCCTTTGAATTGAAGGGAAGAAAGACGATGAGCCATTTCCCGATTCTCTCGCCGAGCTTCATACTCACAAGAACATCCACCGCGAACCTCTCTTCATCGCCGTAGCACACATGTCCGAGTCAAGAGCCAGCTTCCCGCTGCGGCCGCCGCCCACCAAAACCTCGCTGAAGCCCTCGCTCGCAGTCACTATCCTGTCAGTCTTGGCTCCGGTTCCAGTGATCACGATCCTGTACCAACTAGAGCCCTTGATCCGGCTCCGTTGCCCGCCCGCCCCCCCATGGGCTGTCCGGGACAGTCACCACCCCGAGGGAGAACAGCCGCATGCTGCGCGGCGCAGAGATGGTCGGGGCCGGGCTAGTGGTGGGCCCCGAGGACGTGGTATATGACCCGGAGTCGGGGGTCATCTACGTGGGGTGTGCAGACGGGTGGGTAAAGCGTATCAAGGTGAGCGGCTCAGGCAGGGACTCTGCGGTGGAGGACTAGGTCAACATCGGCGGGAGGCCGCTCGGCCTTGCCCTCGGGCGGGATGGCAAACTTATTGTGTGCGACTCCTATAAGATCGGTACTTACCATCTATGTTTGTAAGATCATTAATCTGTTACATAATTCCTATTGAAAGTATGGCATAGGAGGGACAAATATTGATCTCTAGAATCTCTTGCTCTGATATTAGATATGATTTTGCAAGACTACTCGTAATTATCGTGAAAAATTAAGTTGTTAGATGAAAATTAATTTATATATATTTAAATATATATATATTGGTATTATCAAATGACGATCATTTCAAGATGATATCTTGTCATTACATGGAATCAGCTCAAGCTTACTTTTGTCCGGGTCCATCGTCTTTGACCCTTTCTTTTAAGTAATATCAATATAAAATCAATGGACAAAAATTATATATGACAAAATTATAAATATTTCATAACCAAATGTTTAGTTGAAATATCTAATAAAAGACTCTAAACAACATTACTTAATATATTACTTTTCAGATCAATTTTAATGAATATTTCTACTATTAATTTAACTTTTTAATACAAAGAACTATTTGTATTGATCAATTACATATAAAAAAATTACCAAAAAAATAGAAGTCTTAAACCCATCATTATGCCAATTCAATCATAAATATTTTAATTCGACAGATTTAGTTCTAACACTTTTAACAATTTGCCGTTCGGTTCAAAACCTTTAAATTGTATCAATTCAGTTCTCAAACTTCTAATAATTTGTCAATTGAATCTTAAACTTTTTGACAAAAATTAAATTAGCACAATTGAAATATTTATAACTAAATTGGTAGTCATACGGTAAGTTTAAAACTAAATTAGCATAATTAAAAGACTTATGATTGAATTGGTTATTGTACAATAGGTCTACGACTTTTAGGACAATTATCCAACCCTCAAGCCTATAATCGGAATTATATAATCGAATTCACTATCCATAAATTTTGCAGAAATAGAAGAAATTCTAAGCACGTTTTTTTTTAACAGAATTCTAAGCACGTTTAAGTTCCTAAATTCTGATCCTTATAAATTAAGTCTTAACAAAATGAGTTTTTGAGGAACAAGTGAGTAGATTTAGGGATGCGTGTTATTATTACCATGCCCTCAATTATTAGACTTCCTATGCTTTGACGTAGGGTAATGTATTAATTACCCGCTTGATTCTTTCGCTATCATTATTACTCATCGTGACTATCATTTTATTTTTTGCGAACATGTAAATATATATGTCGCGTTTTCACATTACGAAAATCTATAATGCGATGGGAATAGCTAATTATGTTCTGACAACAGCCCATGCATGCATCAAGTCAGCAAATTTTGTCGGAATTGTCCTGGAACTCATTTCATTCATGACCGAAGAGTAAAAATTCTTAGAATCAGTAAAAAAATCGAAACCAATGAACATTTCTTGGCCAGAAATTAGTGAATTGTCTTTGCGAGGCATTTTGTCCCAAAAAGTTGACTATATATAGAATTAGAATTCTCGAATAATATGCATAGTATTGAAACTGTCATATCCCACAGGGGCTGCTGAAGGTGAGCAAACGCGACGGAACCGTGGAGCTATTGACGGATGAGGCGGAAGGCCTGAAGTTCAACCTAACGGACGGTGCGGACGTGGCCCGTGACGGGACGATATACTTCACCGACGCCTCATACAAGTACACCTTGAAAGAGGCCATTTGGGACGTCCTGGAGGGCCAGCCGCACGGGAGGTTCTTGAGCTACGACCCGACGACCAAAGAGACTCGAGTGCTGGCTCGGGATCTCTACTTCCCCAATGGCGTCGGGCGAGAGCGCGACCAAAGTTTCGTGATCTTCTGCGAAACTGTCATGTGAGTTCGATGTGATGTTCAGAAAGACTTCTTTAGCCAAAATCCTCACAAACTTCATAGATAAGATCAAGCGAGTCTTCTTTGTTTTCTTTTTTTATGGTTTTTCCAGGAGACGGTGCAAGAGGTACTATATCAACGGCGAGCGAAAGGGACATATCGACACATTCATCGACCGTTTGCCAGGTTATCCGGACAACATCAGATACGATGGAAAAGGCCATTACTGGATTGCTCTGTACTCGGTGAGTTAGATCATAGTCGACACTTCATGTGTTCCTTGCAATTATCAGTGCTTTAACATGCATGCTTCATTTGAGGAGCTTCTTTTTATCAACGCAACACAGTAAGAATCAAGGCATTGGATCTCTTATAATCGTCGACGAGTCAAATACCATGCTGGACGCTGCTGAACTCATATCGCGTATCAACCCCATGAACCCTGTTGAGGTTTCTGCGATTCACTCGCGACGGATTACTTGCTGGCCGAATTCCACAGCCAGAATATGCATTATGCACTGTATCTTCATTCACGTAACATAACGGAAAAAAAATTGCAGGGGAGCTCGATGTCCAACAAACTGTTGTTGAAGTATCCAATCATAAGAAAAGGAGCTGCGATCTTGGAGAGAATTGACAGACGACCGGTGATGGACAAGAACAGCGGGGTTTTTTAAGTCGATCTGGAGGGCAAACCGGTTGCGCATTACTACGATCCTCAGCTGTCGTCCATATCCAGCGGGAACAAGATTGGTGACTACTTGTACTGTGGCTCCCTCTACTACCCTTACATCCTTCGCCTCAAGTTAGACTAGAGGCTTCTTGTTGTGTAATGGGATTTAAGCAGCCGGGCCGTGATTATGTTTTGATTAAGCCGTGCTTGATTCGGCTGAGGTTTTGCTTTCTTCTCTCTGGTGTCATGCAAACAATGCTCGTTGGATAATTGGTAGTGCCAGAGAGAAAACTCATAAATGTACCAACATACATAGAAAACTTGTAAAAAAGTTTTAAAACCTTTTACGTTTGTGTCAATTAAGTTCTAAACATTTTTTTAATGTCAATTTAGTCCAATTTTTTTTCTTTGTGCCAATTTAGTCATTTCCAACTAACTTTAGCCGGATTTTGCTAACTAAGCGTCGGCCGACTGACGTGGCACGATCAACTCTAACATGAACAAATTTTAATAATATTTTAATATTTTTGAATTTTGTATTTTGTATTTTCTTTTTTCTTTTTCCTTCTCCTTCTTCTTCTAGCAGGTTGCCAGACCTCGGCTACCGGCCAAAGGTGAGGCTCGAGCCCTCACTAGTGGCTACAAGGGCAGCCTCGCGCTGGGCTGCGAGGCTTGACCCTTGCCAGCCTACTCGAGACTGCTCAAGCTGGCCCTCAACCTCGCTAGATCCGACGAGGTCAAGCCTCCCTAGCCTCTGGCGAGTCGGGCTTGCAGCCTCTCGAGTATTTTGGACCGCCAGTAGCCTTAGGCTGAATTTTCCACAGCACCACTTGGTTGTCTCCATCCAGGTTTCTCTCTGGCCTTTAGACACCAAGTTCAGCTGGGATAAGTACAATATTAGTGCCATAAGTTGTGTACGGCGCTTATTTTAGTGCCAACTCCGATCCGATTAGCCGAAAATCCAATGTGGCACTTTTTTATTAATTTTTGAAGCTGACGTGGCTCGCCGGAGAGTACAATCAGCATCCCAACACCAAAACAACACCATTTGGTGTCTCCCCCAATTCAAAACCTTAACACCAAAACGACGTTGTTTGCCATCCTCGACAGCCCCCGCGCTTGGCGGTTGCGGCTTCGACCCCGACCCCAACCCGACGATGGCCACTCGGTGGCTATAGCTCCAACACTAATCCCGACCTCGACCCCAATCGCGACGATGGCCACTTGGCAGCCGCTATGGGTGTCAAAAACCGTCCTGAAAACCGAACCGAGAAATTCGATTTTTTCGGTTCAATTTTTGGTTCGGTTCGGTTCTCATTAAAAACCGAAATTTTTTTATCGGTTCGGTTTTTATCGGCTAACCGAACCGAGCCGAACCGATAAAACTGATAAAAATTAAAATCCTCTTCTTCTCCACTTTCTCCAGTCTCCATGGGTCACAAGACTCATGACCTTATTTCTAATTATCTCTCGTCTTGGCGACGGTGACCTCGACGGCGAAGGAGACCGTGACGGTGACAGCGACGGCCACAAGGACGGCAACCGTTTGAGGGATGTCTCTCCTTCATCCCTCTTCGGCTCTTCCTTCTCCTCTCTCCCCCATGACGCAGCTGCCACCTCGTCACTCCCAAGGTTAACCCATCGACCCTAATTGAGCCTTGGCTTGGGCTCTGCTTTGCAATTGTGTGCGAGTCTAATGGGAAAATGCGATCTCCGACGGTGCTTACTGCTTAGGGTCACCAACAGGCTCCAGGAGGGGAAGCGTCCCCTCTACGCCATCATCTTCAACTTCATTGACTCCCACTACTTCAACGTCTTTGCCACTGTCGGCGGCAACCGGGTACTCCCCAAGTTCTCAGCTTTATGGGTTTTTGCCTCTTCTCGAGCATCTGCAGCTGTTTAACTAAACTGGGTTGTTCGTAGCATTCTCTATTTTCACTTGGTCAGTGCAATTTGGATAGGAAAATCGTGTTTTTTTTTAGTTTATAAGATCAACGTGGAGCAAAAAAGTGTTTTACTTGTTTTGTTCTTTTCTTTTTTTCCTTCCAGGTTACTGTTTATCAGTGTCTCGAAGGGGGAGTAATAGCCGTGCTGCAGTCATACATTGATGAAGATGTAAGGCCAAACAACTTCTAGTAATTTCTCTAGTGGTTTACCCACTTTGTGGATAATGTGCATTTCATGTACTTGGATACTTTGGTTGGTGCTAAGCTTGTCAGCAGCATTCCCTGATGATAGCAAGCTCTTTCCGATTCTTTCTTGCTACTTGGGCTTAGTGATATTAGCAGTACTCAGTTTGGTTTGTTGAGGGATTGTGGGTTGAAGTTTCTGGTTGTCAATGACAATTTGATTCTGAGTGAGATGAGGGTTCAGAATGCAGATTTGTCATCTCTCAATTGTCTTTTGTTGGCACCACTTGATATGATCTTTGGAGATGCTTTTAATGTTAGTGCCTGTGCTATTGGAAATGGAAAGAAAATGAGAGAGAGAGAGAGAGAGCTAGGAATATAATTGGTCATAAAATCTGAGTCATCTTCTTATGTAGCAATTTGGCTAGGATGGAACAAACCTTTCCTGCTAGTTAAAAGCTTAGGATCCGAGTTGAACAGAGAAAAAAAAACCGAAAACCAAAAGCGGAAAACCAAAAATGAAAAACCGAACTGAACCGAAATTTTCGATTCGGAAGATTTTTCTAACGTTTCGGTTCAGTTCGGTTTTTCAAAAAAACCGGACCGAACCGAACCATTGACACCCCTAGTAGCCGCGGCTCCGACCTCGACCCCGACGATGGCCACTGATAGCCGCAGCTCTAACCCCGACCTGCACAACGATGGCCACTCGGTGGTCGCAGCTCTAACCCCAACCCCGACCCCAACCCTGACGACGGCCACTCGGCGGCCAAGTCGAAGGCCGAGATCTAGTCAATGCTCAGGGAGGCCGCCAACGAGTGCGCCGTCATTCATGTCTCCCTCTCCATCTCCGATCTCGTCGATGCTCAGGGAGGCCGCCAACGAGTGCGCCGTCATTCATGTCTCCCTTTCCATCTCTGATCTCCTCAACGAGTGTCTGGCCTGTGTCTTCCAGTACCTAGGCTTCGGCGACCAAGGCTAGTGCTCCCTCGTGTGCCATTGAGGGCATCCGAATAGCGCCGAGCAATGGCGGCTGAGCGAGCGACGGCATCCCAGCGACGGCGGAGGCCGAGCGATGAAACCTTAATTTCAATCCCCAAATAAAAAATAAAAAAATCCCCAAATGAGTTAAACGGCATCGTTTTTGTGAGGCCATTTATGTAGGACGGCAAAATGACATTGTTTTCTTAAGGAGGACCAAAAACAACGTCGTTTAAGGTCTTGTCGATTTTATTTTTTTTTCTTTTAAAAAGCCATGTAATCATTTTGGTCGGAATCTTTCATTAGTGGCATCAAAGTGATCGTTTTTCCTCCGATTTGGCACTTAAGTGATCCGACGGAAACTTTTGATACTAAAGTGAGCACCATACACAACTTATGACACTGATAGTGTACTTCTCCTAAGTTCAGCTCGCAATCTCGTTCTCTTGAGATACTTCGAGACAACAAATTATCGCCCGCAAAGACTGGGCCCCCTGATCTTTTGTCAACAAGATAGCTGTTGTCATTGCCATCGTTACCAGGCATCGCATTCCCACAATTCTCCGGGCTTCTATACTAACTAATGCGAAGGAAACGGACAGCCACGAGAAAACTAGCAAATATATTCGCGAAACCTGAAAAGGTATAGAGTGCACTAAGAAAAATCTCTCAATTTTCTAGACGCTTAAAATCTCTCAAATTCCATCAAATGAAAGTAAAAAGACATATTTATATGAGTAAAACTCTAACCCTAGCAATTTCTTTCACATTATAAAAAATTTGCAATTGGCGAGAGAGCGATAACAACCCCAAATAAGAAAATGTTAAGACTTTCGATGCAATATCAGCCACCCTAATACATCTGACTTTCTAAAACATCATGAGCAGAATAATGTACGATTTCGATTGAATATTTAGATACCTCATAATTTGAATTAAATTTAATAAAGTTCATGAAAGGTTGATTGTCTTTCAATTTGCAATCGTATTCTCTTGAGATGCATAGAGACGATGAACTATCGCCCACAAAGACTGGTTCCCCTAATCATTTGTCAACGAGATGATTGTTGTCATTGATATCGTTACCAGGCATCGTGTTCCCACAATCCTCTAGGCTTCGATACTAACTAATGAAAAGGAAACAAACAGACACAAACAAACTCGCAAACATATTCGCAAAAATTAAAAAGCATAGAATGCATTAAGGGAAATCTCTCAATTTTCTATCCATTGAAAAGGATCCATCAGTACAAGACACATTTATACGAGTAAAACTCTAACCCTAGGAATTTCTGCACATTATAAGAAAGTTGCCATCGAGTGAGAGGGGAAAATTGTCCAAAAAGTCCTAAACCTATTGTACTTTTGCTAATTCAGTCATAAACTTTTTAACTTTGACAATTCAGTCCTAAATATTTTCACTTCTTGCCAATTCAGTCAAATCGGCCAATTTTGGCAAGAAAATGCTGACGTGGATGCCAGCCATGCCACATAGGACAGCCGGTCTTGACATGGATAATTTTAATAATATTTTAATAATATTCTTTTTTTTTTTTTTTTTTCCTTTTTTCTTTTCTTTTCTTTCTTTTCTTTTTGGCTTTTTTGTTTTTTTCCTTTTCGGTGGCCGGCCACCGCCACGCCTAGCCGACTAGCCTCGTCCACCACGGTCGAGGCCCGGGGGGAGGAGCTCCGCAGGGAGCCCTCACCCGAGGCACGGCCGGCAAGGGTCGCTGGATGAGGCCGACCCTCACCGGGCATCGGCCAAGCGACGACAACGCCAAGCAAGGTCGCCCTAACTCCGGGCGAGGGCCAACCTCTCCCGGATCGGCGAGGGAGCCCTCTTCGAGGCTCGCCCTCGCCCCGGCCAGCCCACGCCATCCACTCGATGAAATCACCTCTCTCTCCTCTAGCATCGGCGCGCCACCGCCGCCATTGTCTTCGTCTTCTCCACCGAGGAAGACGTGCCTCTTGCCTTACCTCTTTGCCTTGCGGTCATTCATCGTCTTCGTCTCTATCCTCTACGGCAAGGACTGGCGCATCTTCGACAAACGGCTCCAAGTCCACCCGAGCTCGGCTAGGGGCTAGGGCCGGCCTTGCCGAGATCCGGTCCGGGCGAGGTTGACACTTGCCACGGGCGAGGGCGAGCCCCGACGAGGGCTCCCCTCGCCGATTTGGCGAGGCGACCCCGCCCGGCCGAGCCTCGCCTATGGCGAGCGAGGCCAGCCCGGCCTGGCGTGGCTGGTGGCCGGCCATCGCCTATGGCTGGCCATTAGGAAAAGGCAAAAGAAAAAGCTAAAAAGAAAAGAAAAAAAGGAAAAATAAAAAAATTAAATTAAATTAAAATATTATTAAAAATTGTCCACGTTAGCGCTGGCAAGTCCAGCATTTTCCGGCCCAAATTGACCGGATGGACTAAATCGGCAAAAAGTAAAAGATTTAGAACTGAATTGGCAAAGTTAAAATGTTTATAACGAATTGACAAAGGTATAATAGGTTTAAGACTTTTTGGACAATTTTCCCAGTGAGAGAGTGATAGCATCCATTCGTTTCACAGAAATTAAATTCCCATATAATATTTTCTGAATTTTCCGACGTTCGTTTCAGGGAAAATGAATTGCTTGGGAAAAACATTTTCCATGAAGAGAAACAAGTTTTCTAAATTAGGGGAAAATGTTTTCCACTTTTAAAAAGTGTAAAACATTTTATTTACTTAATCTCTCTTATCTCACACCGCTATAAGCCTTCACTTCATCCTCCTCTTCCTTCCTTTTTTTTTTTTTATAATTCGAATTATTTTTTATTTTCTTTGTTTTCCTTCTTCTTCTTTATTTTTATGTTTTCGTTTTGTTTTGTTTTTCTCTTTTTAAAATTGAGTTTTTAATTTTTTCCTTTTTCTTTCCTTTTCTTTTTCTTTTTCCTTGGCCGGTTGGTAGCCACAACGGTGACCGGCCACAAGCTAACTCCAGCTAGACCCGAGGCCAGATCGGCGAGGCGAGGCTCGAGCTCGCCTGATCCGGGCGAGCCCGAGCTCCATCGAGGCCAGCAAGCTTGACACTCGGCCAATCCAGGCGACCCGCGTCCTTTGGTGGGCAAGCTCATCGGATCTGGCGATTGCGTCTTAGTCAACTGCCGAACAACCGACCACGTCGAGGCACACGCTCTGGAGGAAGGAGGAGAAAGAAGGAGGGAGGAAAAGAAAAAGAAAAAAGAAAGAAAATTTAAAAATAATAAAAATTCATTTTAAAAATATATAAAAATTAAAATTAATTTTTTTGGTCAATTAAAATATTAAAATTAATTTTTTTATAATTTTCCCAAAAAAATCAAATTAAATAAAATACTAGAAAATATAGTCATTTTATTGAAAAATGATTTTTTAGAAATTATTTTTCAAAAACGTGATATTTTTCATGAAACGAATAAAAAAAAATATTACGAATTTCGATTTAACGATAGCCGGCCTAATACATTTGACTTTCTAAAACATCACGAGAGGAATAACTTATGAGTTCACTTGAATGTTTAGATATTTCATGATTCGAATTAGATTTAACGAAGTTAATGAAAAGTCAATTGCCTTTCTGGCATACACTCCGAAAGGTTTCAAGGGTCGAGGAACACGTTCGGCGCTCGACGCTGACGGGGACGATTTCATTGCTGAAGGATTCACGTGGTTCTGACACGTACGGCGGCTCAGTACATCGCGTCGTTAATTCTTATGAAGACAGGCAATAAGAAAAAACTCATAAGGAAACGACGTGATCGTAAAGTCAAAGGTTTGAAGTGACAGAGCCGCCCCGGCGTTTACAGTTACTCCACTTCGCCTTCGAACCGAACCGAAGGAAGACGACGATCCATCTCCCGATTCTCTCGCCGAGCTTTACGCTTGCCAAAACATCCGCTGCCGACTCCTTTCCATCGCCGCACCCATGTCCGCGTCAAGAACCGACTCGACGCCGCCGCCGCCAACCAGATCCGCCCTAAAGTCCTCGCTCGCAGTCACTCTCCTATCAGTCTTGGCTCCGATTCTCGCGGTCACGGTGCTCTACCGACATGAGCCCTTCGACCCGGCTTCGCTGCCCATCCACAAGCTGCCCGGGACGGTCGCCGCCCCGATGCAGAACGGCCGCGTACTGGGCAGCGCGGAGATGGTCGGGGCCGGGCAGGTGGTGGGGCCCGAGGACGTGGAGCACGACCCGGCATCGGGGATCATCTACGTGGGCTGCGCGGACGGGTGGGTCAAGCGGGTCAAGGTGGGCGAATCGGCCGGCGACGCCGTGGTGGAGGACTGGGTCAACACCGGCGGGAGGCCGCTCGGCCTCGCCCTCGGGCGCGACGGCGAACTTATCGTTTGCGACGCATACAAGGTCAGTACCAACCGTCCGAATTTTTTGCTACAACTACATGCTTCCGTGAGATCTTGTTTTTGCTGGAATTAAATAATTTTGAGATATTTTGTGCAAGGAATTTTATTTTATTTTTTGGTCAAAGTGAAAGGAATTAATTAATTAGAAACGATGCCATATCTACCATTCATATTTTCCATGAAATCGAGATACGGCACTGTCCTCAACCGGAGGAACTGTGTGGTTGAGGACAGTGCCGTAAGGCGCAATTCAGTTGTAAGCATTTAACCCACTCTCACTTTTTCTAGGTGCGAGAGATTACTATATCGCCTACCTGGTAATAGTCGGGATTGAAGTCTCGATGTGGTGTCTACCTTCATCAGGCCCCATAATTTCCTGCCTATCTTTGTCTTCTCGACATGTCTATTTTTGTCTTCTAGACAAAAAAAAAAAAAGGAGGACAACGTGCGGTGGCAAATCTCCGGCCTGTTTCATCCTTGGTCCTTTTAAAGACCTACTCGGGTCCAAAAGTAAATCTTTTATCCACTGAACAGAGAATCTCACTCGGGATTTTGCCCAAATCCCATTAGGAAGGTTCCATAAATAAAAAAGAAAAATAAAAAAGGGTAGATAAAAAATATAGGGAAAATTTCAAAAGAGGACCCGAAGTGTCATTATTTTCTCAAATAAGGGCCCGAAGTGAACTCTATTTCAAATAAGGACCTAAACTGGCCTTAGTTGTTTCAAATAAGGACCTAAAGTGGTTTTGGTTATTTCAAATAAGGACCCAACCTTGCCAATCGCCGACTGGATAGATTTTTCGACCAGTCAAGAGTATTTTTGTTATTTTGCATTTCACCTTTTCTTTCTTTCTTTCTTTCTTTCTTTTTTTTTGGTTATTCTTCTTCCTCTTAGCCGATGGTCGACCGACCACCGGCGATGCCCACAGAGGGCTAAGCAAGGGTCGCCCCCACTAGCGAGGGCCAACCATGTTGGCCACAAGTGAGGGACGGCCTCGCTTAAGCATGGCGACCCTTGCCCAGGGGCCATCTGTGAGGTCGGCCCTAACCGAGTCCTAGGCGAGGGCAGTCGACGAGGTTGCCCAGCCCTTGTTGGCCTCACCTGGGGCCAGCACAGGCCGACCTCGCGAATGGCCCCTAGGCGAGGGTCGCCATACCCAGGTGAGGCCATCCCTCACCAAGCCCTTTGTGGGCATCACCAATGGCCGACTGGCCACCAGCGAAAAGGAAGAAGAACCAGCCAAAAAAATGGAAAAAAAAAAAAAAAAAAAAGGAGGAATACCCTTGATGTTGGAAAAACAAGTCCTTATTTGAAACATACATAATCACTTCGGCTCTTATTTGAAATAAACATAACCACTTTAGGTCCTTATTTGAAATAACATCCACTTTAGATTCTTATTTGAAAAAGTGAAAGCACTTGAGGTTTTTATTTAAAACAAGATTCACTCGGGTCCTTATTTGAGAAAAATAAAGTACTTCGGGTCCCTTTTTAAAATTTTCCCAAAATATATTAGAATAGCATCACTAGAAAGAGATTATTAAAATTATTGGAAATAAGAATCGGATTTTCAAAATAGAAAACACTACAACTATTGTAGCCCACCTCAGATAGACTATAGGAGCGAATAACGAAAAGAACCTGAAATTTTATTTGAAGATTGGAGTTATTAAAATATGATATTTATTTTGTAGTGTAAATGTGAGGCACAGGTTCCTTTTGAACGTAGATCATTCTTCTAAAAATTGCTTTTATAAAATGCATAACAAGAATCACAGAAACTGCAAATCAAATATGGCAGGGCACTTGACAACTGTATAAAATCTGCATGGAAAATCAAGATATTATCTTATAAAGTATATTTAAAAAGTGAAAATACAAATCCAAATAAGTACTAGTGGGGTTTTATTAAGGAGAATCAGCCAATTAGTCATATGAAGTTTCGAGATTGGCTGCAAGACGAATTTTTAAAGGATATATTTGGGGGCAAAGGTCAAGACCACTGAAAATCATTAACTAACTGATGAATTCTAGCAAAAAAAATAAGGTAGCAAAAAAAAAAAAACAATTTACAAAGATAAATTACTTGGGTGTATCGGCCTACGTCAGATCTATTATAGTCCCATGCACATCAGGCCTTCCTCAGGCCCATTAGCCCAATTACATAATCGAATATTAATTCACTGTCCATTAATTTTTGCATTAGATATAAAAATAAATTAGAAGCACGCGAACAACTACTTTTTAGTGTTCATAATTGATAATGATTCTCATGAGGAATATTATTCAAAAAGTCATAAACTTATTATACATCAACCGATCTAGTTGTAAATCTTTCAATTATATGACGGGAGTCACTAAAATTCCCCCCCAACCCTCAATAGTCAAAAAGAAAAAGAAAAAAAGTCAATAAATAAATTCTCGAATTTCTAAAAAAAAAATTGCAAAACTTGTCCAAATTAGCACCAGTCATCCTATGTTAATGTCGAATGATCGGTGTTCATATATGTGATATTTAATCAAAATTAGTCGGAATGATTACATTGGCAAACTGTTAAAATATTTAAAACTAAATTGGTATAATTAGAAGATTTAGAATTGAATTAGTCACCATATAATAGGTTTAACACTTTTTTGGCAAATATTCCGACTCCCTTGTTTAGCTTTTTGAGGTGGAGAGAGAGAGAGAGAGGGGGAGGGAAGGAGGGTAGGAGAGTAATACTAATATGCATTAGTATTTATTCTATTGAAACTGTCGTATGCAACAGGGGCTACTGAATGTGAGCAAACATGGAACGGTGGAGCTATTGACGGACGAGGCGGAAGGCGTGAAGTTCAAACTCACGGACGCCGTGGCTGTGGCCACTGACGGGACAATATACTTCACCGACGCCTCGTACAAGTACACCTTCGGGGAGTTCATTTGGGACATTCTGGAGGGTCGGCCGCATGGGAGGCTCTTGAGCTATGACCCTGCAACCAAAGAGACCCAGGTGCTGGCTCAGGATCTCTACTTCCCCAATGGCATCGCGCTCTCGCCCAACCAAAGCTTCGTGATCTTCTGCGAAACCGTCATGTGAGTTCGACGCGATGTTTACAAAGACTTCCTTTTGCCAAAAAAACCTTCACGAATTGATGGTTGATAAATACGGACGATTTGCATTCTTCAGGAGGAGGTGTAAGAGGTACTACATAAATGGCGAGCGAAAAGGGCATATCGACACATTCATTGGCGGTTTGCCGGGATATTCGGATAACATCAGATATGATGGAGAAGGCCATTACTGGATCGCACTCGCCTCGGTGAGTCTGTCATTGTCAATGAGTTTCTTGTCTATTATTCTTCTATTGTGAATGTAAATTGCAATTCTAGTTAACTGAGTGTCTGCTTATTAGCTAATTCAGCGTTCCTATACGTTTCTGGCGTTGTTTCAACTTGAACAATCTCCGGTGCGATTCAACAGCATCATGCACTGCTCAATGAACATGCATGATGCATTGAATCTTCCTTCGCATAACATATGAATTGGTTTCATAGGGGACCTCAGTGACAGGGGATTTGGCGTTCAAGTATCCCTTCATAAGGAAAGCAGCCGCGATCTTGGAGAGACTGAACTGGCGGCCGGCGATGGAGAAGAACGGTGGGGTTTTTCAGGTCGACTCGGAGGGAAAGCCGGTCGCGCATTACTACGATCCTCAACTGTCGTTGATATCGAGCGGGAACAAGATTGGTGACTACTTGTACTGCGGCTCCCTTCACTATCCTCACATCCTTCGCCTCAAATTAGATTAGAGGCCTCTGGTTTTAATTAAGGGTACATTTATTTTACTAAAAGTCTCATAATAAATAAAAAATACTTTCTAGAAAAATGATTAATTTTATTTGTATGGTAATTTTAAGGAGATTGATTTTCTTCTTTCCAGACGGAAAGAGAGGTCGTTTTCCTAAATTTATACTTATCATTTTCAGTCAACAATTTTTTTTTTCAAAAATTAATTAATTTTCCATCGTTCATTATGGTCTCCCTTCTAAGTTGTGCTTGACGTGGATCGGTCAAATGAGACGAGGATGTTCCTTATCATGTTAGTGAATATTGTCAATTAAATATAATCCGTCGGCCATTCGGGTATGACAAGGTCCTGAAGTCAACAACCATCGGAGCAGATATCAAGGTACCGAAAAGAATGCGATTAATCCAATTTGAAGTCCAGCATCGTAAGCAAAGCACGTGGTTTGATTTGGAGCTTGGAGTTTGGACTCTAAAGGACAAAGTCCAAGATCCAATTTGAAATATAAATTTAGGTTCTAGGACCTAATATTTGTAAAACCGAAATGGGTTGTGATTATCCATATGTTAAAAAGTTTTATGTGTTCTAGGATCTAATAATTGTAAAAAAAAACAAAAAACAAAAAACAATAGGAGATTATGCATAATTGAAAGTAATTCGGATTAGATAAAATCGCCCAAGCACCGCCACCCACGTCGACGGAGGCATGAGAGGCGACCTGATATTCTAAGGCGAGAACCCAAACGAACATGCGACAACAGAATAGTTATATTTTAAGATTTGTGGCCACAATTGTGTTGTCACATACTTCACCTCCCCTTTGAACTGAAGGGAAGAAAGACGACGAGCCATTTCCCGATTCTCTCGCCGAGCTTCATACTCGCAAGAACATCCACCGGGAACCTCTCTTCATCGCCGTAGCACACATGTCCGAGTCAAGAGCCAGCTTCCCGCTGCGGCCGCCGCCCACCAAGACCTCGCTGAAGCCCTCGCTCGCAGTCACTATCCCATCAGTCTTGGCTCCGGTTCTAGCGATCACGATCCTGTACCGACTAGAGCCCTTTGATCCGGCTCCGCTGCCCCCCCATGGGCTGTCCGGGACAGTCACCGCCCCGAAGGAGAACAGCCGCATGCTGCGCGGCGCGGAGATGGTCAGGGCCGGGCGAGTGGTGGGCCCCGAGGACGTGGTATACGACACGGAGTCGGGGGTCATCTACGTGGGGTGTGCGGACGGGTGGGTAAAGCGGATCAAGGTGAGCGGCTCAGGTAGGGACTTTGCGGTGGAGGACTGGGTCAACATCAGCAGGAGGCTGCTCGGCCTTGCCCTCGGGCGGGACGACGAACTTCTTGTGTGCGGCTCCTATAAGGTTGGTATTTACCATCTATGTTTGTGAGATCATTAATCTGTTACATAATTCCTATTGAAAGTATGGCATAGGATGGATAAATATTGATCTAGAATGATTTAATTCTAGAATCTCTTGCTCTGATATTAGACATGATTTTGCAACTCTATTGATAACTGTTGTGAAAAAGTAAGCTATTCGATGAAAATTAATTTTAATATATATATATATATATATATATATATATTAATATCTATTGGTATTATCAAAGGACGATGATATTTTGTCATTACATGGAATAAGCTTGAGTTCACTTGTGTCCGGGTCCATCGTCTTTGACATTTTCTTTTAAGTAATATCAATATGAAATCAATGGACAAAAACTATACATGACAAAATTATAAACATTTCATAACCGAATGGTTAGTTATAATATCTAATAAAAGACTCTATACAACATTACTTAATATAATTTTTCAAATCAATTTTAATGAATATTTTTGCTATTAATTCAACTTTTTAATACAATGAACTATTCGTATTGATCAATACATATGCAAAAATTACCATAAAAAGTCTTAAATTCATCATACTTATAGCAATTTGATTATAAACCTTTTAATTTGACAGATTTAGTTCGACTCTTTTAACAATTTGTCAATTTGATCCTAAAGCTTTAAGGATGCATTTGGGGGTGGCTTTTCCAAGCCACTTTGGGCATCCAAGCCCTTTGGGCTAAAAAGATTATGTTTGGGAAATTCTTTTGCGAAGATAATCAAGGGAAAGTAGGCCTTTGGAAGGCTAAAAGCCCAAGGCAGGTGTGAGGCTACCTTGGGCATTCGGCCTTCTCAGCATGCCAAGGGAGAGATAAGACAAAAAAATTTCTTCCAAAAATATCCTCATTGATATTTAATTAATAAGTTTTGCCCTCGTCACTATTCACCTTCTTCTCCATTGAGATTGGCCAACGAGGATGCGTGGGGCTATGAGGGGCCGGCGACAAGCTGGAAAGAGGCCAATGTGGTTTGGCAATGGTTGTCGGCTAGTTGCTTGACCTTGGTGACCCTTGGCAAGTCGCGTCGCTACAACCCAAATTTGGGTCACTAGACCTGCGCGAAGAGATCGCGCAACCATCGGCAACCTAGATTTGGGTCGCGGCGAGGTCATGCAACCTTCGACAACCCAAATCTAGGTCACCCAAGTCACCATTGCAATCCAAATCTAGGTCGCCACGACCTAGCAACCCGACGGCAGTGAAGAATCGAGACTTGGAGAGTTTGAGGGAGCAGAGGGTGTTCCCGTAGGTGATGGCGAGGGAGGCGTCGGTGACGCAACGGTAGAGGGAGAGGTTGAAGGCGGCGTCGTTGGGGTAGCAGGCGAGGGCGGTGGGGAGGTGCTTGGAGCAGAGGGGGCCGAGGGACTTGTGGTGGCGAGACTCAATGGCGTGGAAGGAGCAACAGATGAAAGAGAAGGACTTGTGGTCTCCAACAGCTGCCTGAGGTCTCGCAACCTGAGATGTTGGCCGCCGACAATAGATTTCAATCGCCGATGGCCACCTACCCTTCGTCAGCCAACTATTTTTTTCTTTTTTTTTCTTTTTTATCACAAAAGCTCTCTGTAAATGTAAATTTTTCAAAACACTATTTTGTTCAAAAGTACTTCATAATGGACTTTTAGATTACAATTTACCAAACGTAATTTGCATTTTAAAAACCTCATTTAACTTAAAATCCTTTACATTTTCTCAAAAGACCCTAAATTGTATCGATTCAATTCTCAAACTTTTGATAATTTGTCGATTTAGTCTTAAACTTTTTGACGAAAACTAAATGACCATAATTGAAATGTTTAGAACTGAATTGGTAGTCGAACAATAAATTTAAAACTAAATTAACATAAATAAAAGACTTATGATTGAATTGGTCATCGTACAATAGATTTATGACTTTTTGGACAATTATCCAATCCTCAAGCCTATAATCATAATTATATAATCAAATTCACTATCCGTAAATTTTGTAGAAATAGAAGTAAATTCTAAGCACCTTTAAGTTCCTAAATTATGATCGTTATAAATTAAGTCTTAACAAAATGAGTTTTTGCGGAAGAAGTGAGCAGATTTAAGGATGCGTGTTATTATTACCATGCCCTTAATTATTAGACTTCCTATGCTTTGACGTAGGGTAATGTATTAATTACCCGCTTGATTCTTTCGCTGTCATGATTGCTCATCGTGACTATCATTTTATTTTTCGCAAACATATAAATATATATGTCGCGTTTTCACATTACGAAAATCTACATCAATGGGAATAGCTAATTATATTCTGACAACAGCCCATGCATGCATCAAGTCAAGCATATTTTGTTGGAATTGTCCTGGAACTCATTTCATTCATGACCGAAAAGTAATAATTCTTAGAAATCAGTAAGAAATCGAAACTAATGAATATTTTTTGGCTAGAAATTAGTGAATTGTCGTTGCGACGCATTTTCTCCCAAAAAGGTGACTATATATAGAATTAGGACTTTCGAATAACGTGCATAGTATTGAAACTGTCATGTGCCACAGGGGCTGCTGAAGGTGAGCAAACGCGACGGAACCGTGGAGCTATTGACGGATGAGGCGGAAGGCCTGAAGTTCAACCTAACGGACGGCGCAAACGTGGTCCGTGAGGGACGATATACTTCACCGACGCCTCATACACGTACACCTTGAAAGAGGCCATTTGGGACGTCCTGGAGGGCCAGCCGCACGGGAGGTTCTTGAGCTACGACCCGACGACCAAAGAGACTCGAGTGCTGGCTCGGGATCTCTACTTCCCCAATGGCGTCGCGCTCTCGCCCGACCAAAGCATGTGAGTTCGATGTGATGTTCAGAAAGACTTCTTTAGCCAAAATCCTCACAAACTTCATAGATAAGATCAAGCGAGTCTTCTTTGTTTTCTTTTTATGGGTTTTCCAGGAGATGGTGTGAGAGGTACTATATCAACGGCGAGCGAAAGGGACATTCGACACATTCATTGACCGTTTGCCGGGTTATCCGGACAACATCAGATACGATGGAGAAGGCCATTACTGGATTGCTCTGTACTCGGTGAGTAAGATCATAGTCGACTTCTTGTGTTCTTTGCAATTATCAGTGCTTTAACATGTATGCTTCATTTGAGGAGCTTCTTTTTATCAACGCAACACAGTAAGAGTCAAGGCATTGGATCTCTTATAATCGTCGACGAGTCAAATACCATGCTGGACGCTGCTGAATTTATATCAAGTATCAACCCCATGAACCCTGTTGAGGTTTCTGCAATTCACTCGCGACGGATTACTTCTGTAGGAAGCCAATGCTGGCCGAATTCCACAGCCAGAATATGCATTCTGCACTGTATCTTCATTCACGTGACAAAAAAGAAAAAACTTGCAGGGGAACTCGATGTTCAACAAACTGTTGTTGAAGTATCCATTCATAAGAAAAGGAGCTGTGATCTTGGAGAGATTTGACAGACGACCAGTGATGGACAAGAACAGCGGGGTTTTTCAAGTCGATCTGGAGGGGAAACCAGTTGTGCATTACTACGATCCTCAGCTGTCGTTCATATCGAGCGGGAACAAGATTGGTGACTACTTGTACCGTGGCTCCCTCTACTACCCTTACAACCGTCGACTCAAGTTAGACTAGAGGCTTCTTTTTGTGTAATGGGATTTAAGCAACCGGACCGTGATTATGTTTTGATTAAGCTGTGCTTGATTCGGCTGAGGTTTTGCTTTCTTCTCTCTGGTGTCATGCAAACAATGCTTGTTGGATAATTGGTAGTGCCAGAGAGAAAACTCATAAATGTACCAACATACACGAAAAAGTCTTAAACCTTTTGCGTCTATGCCAATTTAGTTCTAAATTTTTTTTTTATTTTGCTGACTAGGCGTTAGTCAGGCTGACGTGTATGATAAACAATAACGTGAATAACTTTTAATAATATTTTAATATATTTAAATTTTGTATTTTCTTTTTCTTTTTCCTTCTTCTCCTTCCTCTAGCTAGTCGCCTGATCTCGGCCACCAGCCAAAGGCGAGGCTCAAGCCCTCACCAATGGCCGCGAGGGCAGCCTCGCCAGCCTGCTCAAGGCCGCCCAAGCTAGCCCTCGACCTTGCTAGATCTAGCGAGGTCAAGCCTTGCCTAGCCTCTGGCGAGCCGGGCTTGCAGCCTCTTGAGTATTCTAGACCGCCGGCGGCCTTGGGCTGAATTTTCCACGGCACCACTTGGTTGTCCCCATCCAGGTTTCTCTCCGGCCTTTAGACACCAAGTTCAGCTCGCAATCTCGTTCTCTTGAGATACTTCGAGCCGACGAATTATCGCTCGTAAAGACTAGGCCCCCTGATCTTTTGTCAACGAGCCGTCTAGGTAACACGGACACGTTCAAAAGGCCTCCGTGTCGTGTCGGACACCCCGACACGTGTCCGACACGCTCGGACACGCGTGTCGTAGTTTCCGACACGTGGTCAACTTTTTCGACACGCGCGTCGGAGCGTGTCCGGATGGCAGATCTGCAGGTGCGAAGGAAGAAGGTGATAGAGGGTGGAGACAAGGGTGAGGGAGCCGTCGCTCACGCGAGGGAGGGCTGCAACCACCGACTGCAACGCCGGAGAAGGCTGCGACTGCCGACTGCGCCGAGAAGCCTTCTTGATCGTCTTGGTCGGCTGCGACCGCCGACTGCAACGCCGAGATGAAAAACCACAACACCGCGATGGAGGGCTGGACACGAGGCTTCGACGGCAAAGGGAAGAATGGAGGCGAGGCAGCAGCGAGAGAGGTGGAGACGTCAAACCGAGCAAAGGAGAGGAAAATATGGTGATTGCTAGGGTTTTTTCCCTTTGGGCTGTTTTTAGGGAGAATAGAAAGGAGAGAGACGAGGCGTCGACGGCTTCTGGGGAAGGAAAGCCTCGTGCAGGGAAGCGACAGGCGCAGGTGCAGGGGAAGTGACAGGCGCAGGGGTGGGTGAGGGTGGGGGAAGAAAACGTGTGCTGAAATAAATGGGTGGGACCCATTTAAATCCTAAAAAAAAAATATGAAACATTAAATAACTTCATTAATACATGATAAGGCTAAAAAATAAATAAATAGACAGGTTAAAAAGTTATTTCAAAAATAAAAGCACTAGCTATTAAATAATGATAAATTTTGATCATCATAGAAAAATATAAATTTATTTTGACTCTAATCTTTCATTAGTTAATTATTTCATCAATAACTTTTGTTAAAGTAAAAAAAATGTATTTTCAATTTTTTATGAATAAATTTATTAATGTTATTAGTATAGATTTATTATAGGCTCTTATTTTATTTTATTTTATTTTATATTTATGAATTTGAATAAATTAATTTGAATATAATAATTAATCAATGTATATATAAAAATATTTATTTAATATTTAACGTGTCGGAACGTGTCGGAATTCTCTACTTTTTGAGAAATGGCGTGTCGCGTGTCGTGTCGTGTCGTGTCGTGTCGCATCGTGTCGTGTCGCGTGTCGCGTGTCGGTGCTACCTAGGTTGCCGTTGCCGTCGTTATCAGGCATCGCATTCCCACAATTCTCCGGGCTTTGACACTAACTAATGCAAAGGAAACGAACAGCCACGAGAAAACTCGCAAACATATTTGCGAAACCTAAAACGTATAGAGTGCATTAAGAAAAATCTCTCAATTTTGTAGACGCTAAAAAGGAACAAAATTCCATCAAATGAAAGTAAGACATATTTTAATGAGTAAAACTCTAACCCTAGCTATTTCTTCACATTATAAAAAATTTGCAATTGGGCGGGAGAGCGATAACAACCGCAAATGAGAAAATGTTATGACTTTCGATGCGATATCAGCCACCCTAATACATCTGACTTTTTAAAACATCATGAGCAGAATAATGTACGATTTCGATTGAATATTTAGATGCCTCATAATTCGAATTAGATTTAATAAAGTTCAAGAAAGGTCATTGCCTTTCAATTCGCAATTGCATTCTCATGAGATGCATCGAGACAATGAACTATCACCCGCAAGGAGTGGGTCCCCTAATCATTTGTCAACGAAATGATTGTTGCCATTGCTTTCATTACCGGGCATCGCGTTCCCACAATCCTCTAGGCTTCGATACTAACTAATGCAAAGGAAACGGACAGACACGAACACAGTCGCAAACATCTTTGCGAAAAGTAAAAAGCATAGAATGCATTAAGGGCAATCTCTCAATTTTCTAGACGTTGAGAAGGATCCATCACTACAGAGACACATTTATACGAGTAAAACTCTAACCCTAGGAATTTCTGCACATTATAAGAGAATTGCCATCGAGTGAGAGAGTGATAACAACTCTAAGACTCTGTTCGTTTCACGGAAAGTAACTTTCGAAAAAACGTTTTTCAAATTTTCCAACGTTCTTTTCACGAAAAATGAATTGCTTGGGAAAATCATTTTTTATGAAAGAAAAAAAGTCTTCTAAATTAGGAGAAAATGTTTTCCACTTTAAAAGTGGATATCACTTTATCTCTCTTATCTCATACTCCTATAAGCCTTCACTTCATCCTCCTCCTTCTTCTCTTTCTTTTTAATTAGAATTATTTTTTATTTTCTTTATTTTCCCTCTTCTTCTTTATTTTTATGTTTTCTTTTTCTTTTTTAAATTAATTTTTAATTCTTTTCCTTTTTCTTCCCTTTTCTTTTTCTTCTTCCTCGGCTGGCCATCGCCACAGCGACAACCGGCGACTAGCCACAAGCCAATTCCAACCTCCCCCAAGGCTAGATTCGGCGAGGGTGAGGCTCGAGCTCTTTGGACCTGGCGAGCCGCTAGCTTGTTGGCCTCGGCGGAGCTCGGGCTCACTTGGATCGGGTGAGCTACAAGCTTGCTAACCCGATCTAGGTGAGCCCAAGCCTCAAGTTTGCCGGATCTAGCAATTGCGTCTTGCTCAACCGTCCGGGTCATTCTCGTCAAGGCACACGACAGCCAAGGAAGGAGGAGGAGGAGGAGGAAGAAGGAGGGAGGAAAGAAAAAAAAAATTAAAAATGATAAAAATTCAATTTTAAAAAAATATATAAAAATTAAAATCAAAATTTTCGGTCAATTAAAAATATTAAAATTAAATTTTTTTGGTAATTTTGCCCAAAAAATCAAATTAGATAATGAATAATAAAAAATATTTTCCACTCAAATTTCAGATTTCAGCCGAATATCAGAAAATATAATTATCTTCTTGAAAAATGACTTTTTAAAAAATGCTTTTTAGAAATGTAGTATTTTTCTTGAAACGGACGGATCTTAAATAAGAAAATATTACGACTTTCGATGTAGTGATAGCCGGCCTAATACATTTGACTTTCTAAAACATCAAAAGAGTGAATTGCCTTGCTGGCATACGCCCCCAAAGGTTTCAAGGGGCGAGGGACACGTCCCGCGCTCCACGCCGACGGAACGATTTCATTGCTGAAGGATCCACGTGCTTCGTAGGCCGGGAATCGTGACACGTACGGCGGCTAAGTGCCTCGAATCGGAAAATCTGATCAAAACAGGCAATAAGAAAACGACGTGATGGCAAATTCCAATGTTTAAAGTGACAGAGCCGCCCCTGGTTTTACAGCTACTCCACTCTACCTCGCCTTCGAACCGAACGGAAGGAAGACGACGATCCATCTCCCGATTCTCTCGCCGAGCTTTACTCTTGCCAAAACATCTGCTGCCGACTCCTTTCCATCGCCGCACCCATGTCCGCGTCAAGAACCGACTCGCCGCCGCCGCCGCCGCCGCTGCCGCCGCCAACCAGATCCTCCCTAAAGCCCTCGCTTGTAGTCACTCTCCTATCAGTCTTGGCTCCGATTGTCGCGGTCACGGTTCTCTACCGACATGAGCCCTTCGACCCGGCTCCGCTGCCCATCCACGAGCTGCCCGGGACGGTCGCCGCCCCGATGCAGAACGGCCGCGTACTGCGCGGCGCGGAGATGGTCGGGGCCGGGCGGGTGGTGGGGCCCGAGGACGTGGAGCACGACCCGGCGTCGGGGGTCATCTACGTGGGCTGCGCGGACGGGTGGGTCAAGCGGGTCAAGGTGGGCGAATCGGCCGGCGACACCGCGGTGGAGGACTGGGTCAACACCGGCGGGAGGCCGCTCGGCCTCGCCCTCGGGCGCGACGGCGAACTTATCGTTTGCGACCCATACAAGGTCAGCATCAACCGCCCGATTTTGTGTTTGCGACAACTACATACTTCCGTGAGATCTTGTTTTTGCCGGAATTAAATATTTTTGAGATATTTTGTGAAAGGAACTTTTTTTTTCTTTTGGTCGAAGTGAAAGGAATTAATTAATTAGAAACTGTGCCATATCTACCATTCATATTTTCAATGAAATCGAGTAACTCTTTTATCCCGTGAACATAGAATCTCGCTTGGGATTTTGCCCAGATCCCATTAGGAAGGTTCCATAAATATAAAAGAAAAATTAAAAAAGGTAGATCAAAAATATATTAGAATAGTATCACTAGAAAGAGATTATTAAAAATATTGGAAATAAGAATCGGATATTCAAAATAGAAAACGCTACAATTATTGTAGCCCCCCTCAGATCTACTATAGGAGCGGATAACGAAAAGAACCTGAAATTTTTTATTTGAAGATTGGAGCTATTAAAATATGATATTTATTTTGTAGTGTAAATCTGAGTCACATGTTCCTTTCGAACGTAGATCTATTCTTATAAAAATTGCTTTTATAAAATGCCTAAAAAGAATCACAGAGATTGTAAATCAAATTTGGCAGGGCACTTGTTAGACAACTGTATAAAATCTGCATGGAAAATCAAGATATTATCTTATAAAGTATATTTAAAAAGTGAAAATACAAATCCAAACAAGTACGAGTGGGGTTTATTAAGGAGAACCAGGCAATTAGTGAAATGAAGTTTCGAGATTGGCTGCAAGACGAATTTTTTTTAGGATTTATTCTGGGGCAAAGATCAAGACCACTGAACATCATTAACTAACAGATGAATTCTAGCAAAAAATAAGGTAGCAAAAGAAAAGATTTACAAAGATAAATTACTTGGTTGTATCGGCCTACATCAGATCTATTATCGTCCGATGCACATCAGGCCTTCCTCAAGCCCATTAGCCAAATTACATAATCGAATATTAATTCACTGTCCATTAATTTTTGCATTAGATATAAAAATAAATTAGAAGCATGCTAACAATTACTTTTTAATGCTCATAATTGATAATGATTCTCATGGGGTATATTATTCAAAAAGTTAAACTTATTGTCCATTGAACAATTTAGTTATAAACCTTTCAATTATACGGCCAGCCTCTCCCACCAACCCTCAACAGTCAAAAAGAAAAAAAAAGTCAATAAATAAATTCTCGAATTTCTAAAAAAAATTGGCAAAACTTGTTGAGGTTAGCACCAGTCTTCCTATGTCAATGTTGAATGACCAGCGTTCACATATGTGATTTTCAATCAAAATTGGTTGGAATAACTACATTGGCGAATTCGTCAAAAGATTTAAAATTAAATTGGCATAATTAAAAGATTTAAAATTGAATTAGCCGCCGTATAATAGGTTTAACACTTTTGAGCAAATATTGGGGCTCCCTTGTTTAGCTATCTTTTGAGATGGAGAAGCGAGTAAAATAAAATATGCATTAGTATTGATTCTATTATTGATTCTATTGTAACAGAGAGGGGGAGGGAGGGAGGGAGAGAGAGGGAGGGAGGGAGGGAGGGAGGGAGGGAGAGAGAGAGAGAGAGAGAGAGATAGATAGATAGATAGAGATAGAGATATGTGATTTTCAATCAAAATTGGTTGGAATAACTACATTGGCGAATTCGTCAAAAGATTTAAAATTAAATTGGCATAATTAAAAGATTTAAAATTAAATTGGCATAATTAAAAGATTTAAAATTGAATTAGCCGCCGTATAATAGGTTTAACACTTTCTGAGCAAATATTCGGGCTCCCTTGTTTAGCTATCTTTTGAGATGGAGAAGCGAGTAAAATAAAATATGCATTAGTATTGATTCTATTATTGATTCTATTGTAACAGAGAGAGAGAGAGAGAGGGGGGGGGGAAGGGAGGGAGGGGAGAGAGAGAGAGATAGAGCGATAGATAGAGATAGAGATATGTGATTTTCAATCAAAATTGGTTGGAATAACTACATTGGCGAATTCGTCAAAAGATTTAAAATTAAATTGGCATAATTAAAAGATTTAAAATTGAATTAGCCGCCGTATAATAGGTTTAACACTTTCCGAGCAAATATTCGGGCTCCCTTGTTTAGCTATCTTTTGAGATGGAGAAGCGAGTAAAATAAAATATGCATTAGTATTGATTCTATTATTGATTCTATTGTAACAGAGAGGGGGAGGGAGGGAGAGAGAGAGAGGGAGGGAGGGAGGGAGGGAGGGAGGGAGGGAGGGGAGAGAGAGAGAGATAGATAGATAGATAGATAGAGATAGAGATATGTGATTTTCAATCAAAATTGGTTGGAATAACTACATTGGCGAATTCGTCAAAAGATTTAAAATTAAATTGGCATAATTAAAAGATTTAAAATTAAATTGGCATAATTAAAAGATTTAAAATTGAATTAGCCGCCGTATAATAGGTTTAACACTTTCTGAGCAAATATTCGGGCTCCCTTGTTTAGCTATCTTTTGAGATGGAGAAGCGAGTAAAATAAAATATGCATTAGTATTGATTCTATTATTGATTCTATTGTAACAGAGAGAGAGAGAGAGAGAGGGGGGGGGAAGGGAGGGAGGGAGGGAGAGAGAGAGAGATAGAGCGATAGATAGAGATAGAGATATGTGATTTTCAATCAAAATTGGTTGGAATAACTACATTGGCGAATTCGTCAAAAGATTTAAAATTAAATTGGCATAATTAAAAGATTTAAAATTAAATTGGCATAATTAAAAGATTTAAAATTGAATTAGCCGCCGTATAATAGGTTTAACACTTTCCGAGCAAATATTCGGGCTCCCTTGTTTAGCTATCTTTTGAGATGGAGAAGCGAGTAAAATAAAATATGCATTAGTATTGATTCTATTATTGATTCTATTGTAACAGAGAGAGAGAGAGAGAGAGGGAGGGAGGGAGAGAGAGTAATACTAACATGCATTAGTATTGATTCTATCGAAACTGTCATTTCCAACAGGGGCTACTGAATGTGAGCAAACATGGAACGATGAGAGTAATACTACTATGCATTAGTATTGATTCTATTGAAACTGTCGTTTGCAACAGGGGCTACTGAATGTGAGCAAACATGGAATGGTGGAGCTGTTGACAGACGAGGCGGAAGGCGTGAAGTTCAAACTCACGGACGGCGTGGCTGTGGCCAGTGACGGGACGATATACTTCACTGACGCCTCATACAAGTACACCTTCGGGGAATTCATTTGGGACATTTTGGAGGGTCGGCCACACGGGAGGCTCTTGAGCTACGACCCCGCGACCAAAGAGACCCAGGTGCTGGCTCGGGATCTCTACTTCCCCAATGGCATCGCGCTCTCACCCAACCAAAGCTTCGTGATCTTCTGCGAAACCATCATGTGAGTTCGACGCGATGTTTACAAAGACTTCCCTATACCAAAAAACCTTCACGAATTGATGGTTGATAAATATGGATGATTTGCATTCCTTAGGAGGAGGTGTAAGAGGTACTACATAAATGGCGAGCGAAAAGGGCATATCGACACATTCATTGGCGGTTTGCCGGGGTATCCGGATAACATTAGATACGACGGAGAAGGCCATTACTGGATCGCGCTCTCCTCGGTGAGTCAATCATTGCCGATGAGTTTCTTGTCTATTATTCTTTTGTTGTGAATGTAAATTGCAATTTTAGTTAACTGAGAGCGTGTTTGCTTATTAGCTGATTCAACGTTCCTATACGTTTCTAGCTTTGTTCCAACTTGAACAATCTCCAGTGCGATGCAGCAGCATCGTGCACTACTCAATGAATATGCATGATGCACTGAATCTTCCTTTGCATAACATATGAATTGGTTTCACAGGGGATCTCGGTGTCATGGGATTTGGCAATCAAGCATCCCTTCATAAGAAAAGCAGCTGCGATCTTGGAGAGACTGAACAGGCGGCCGGCGATGGAGAAGGACAGTGGGGTTTTTCAGGTCAACTCAGAGGGAAAGCCGGTCGCGCATTACTACGATCCTCAGCTGTCGTTGATATCGAGCGGGAACAAGATTGGTGACTACTTGTACTGTGGCTCCCTTCACTATCCTCACATCCTTCGCCTCAAATTAGATTAGAGGCTTCTTGTTTAAATTAAGGGTAAATTTGTTTTACTAAAAACCTCATAATAAATAAAAAACAATTTCTAGAAAAATGATTAATTTTTAATTGTATGGTAATTTTAAGGAAAATGATTTTCTTCTTTCCAATGGAGAGAGAGGTCGTTTCCCTAGATTTATACTTATCATTTTCAGTCAATAAAAAACTTTTTTCATAAATTAATTAATTTTCCGTCGTTCATTATGGTCTCCCTTCTAAGCTGTGCTTGACGTGGATCGGTCAAACGAGGATATTCCTTATCATGTCAGTGAATATTGTCGGATAAAAAGTGGACCATTTTTAATGTTGATGAAAGCGACATTTTTAGGTTTCCCCATTGTCTATCATGTTGGCTTCATCGCTCGTGTTCAGATATTGGCCCATTCTCATTTGGAAACATCTTTTGGTCAAATAAGCAAAGTATGATCGTGCCTTGGAATCTAAAATTGGGCGGGTACCAAAGCATGGATATCCCGTCGGTCCGTCTCCCCACCGTTGATTTTCGAGGAAATTTTTTGGCCCGGGTTTATGGATGGCCAGCACTCGACCCGATTGAAAAAGTGAGTTTAGTCCCTAATGAGAAGCTGAATCCGAAATCTTCGACATTAGTGCAATGAAAAGTCTCATGTCAAGAAATTGTTAAAAATTCCAACCCAGAGAAATTCTCTAAAAGAATACCAAGTGAGTCCCATATGCAAGTAATATGGGATGTGTTTCAAATGAAGTTACATAAAAGTGCCCATGGAGTTTAAAAGTAAATAATAGGGATAATGACACTAATAATCTCTAAATTTTGATTTATTGTGTAATATCATTCTTAGATTTTTTCAACCGTTCAAATTCATGAATGTCCAATCTTGTCCATAAATTGTAGATTTGTTTGATCTAACCTCTTACTTTATATATCAAAGTCAAATCAATTTTTTTGATACTATTCACAAATTTTCATAACTACACTAGTTGCCATTTTTAAAATTTCTTTATGCTTCAATCCGTTCACTAAATTAAAAAATAATTACACTATCTTTTGTCTCTTTTTGGTCTTTATAAATATTACGATAGTTCCATTAAAGTATATTCTAACTTATGATCTCTATATTTGTATAAGTAGAACCTCATTTAGAGTTATGTCAAGTTGATGTTTCTACCATTTTAAGAATACGTGTCATAAGGATATCTAAAAACCATCTGAATTTACCTATATATAATTGTACTTACATTAATCTAAATCTTAATCCTAACTTTTAGATACATAAAACTTTCAAGTTTTGGTGTTTTGTGTTTTCTTAATTAAATTTAGTCCCTTCTGTAAATGAGGCAAAAAAACAAAATAGCAGGATTATCAATTCAATACAACTTTAAATGAGGCTACTTTTAATATTATATGATCATAAACCAAAATATACATTAATGAAACCGTCGTAATATTTATAAAGACAAAAAAATGTCATAAAAAAGTAATGAAAAGATGATGATTTTTTTGTTAATGTGGAACCTGGATTGAAATGAAAAAGATATTATAAAATATGGGCAATAGTAAGATTTTGAAAACGTGTGAATAGCATTGGAGGACTGATTTGACTTTGTCATAGAAAATTGAGGGACTAGATTGAACAACTTGAAAATTTATGGACTATATTAAACACTTAGGAGTGTTCAATTACCATATTTAACAAATAAAAAATGTAAGGATGACATTACACACATTATGCCAAAGTTTAGTGACTATTAATGTCGTTTTCTCTAAATAATGAGATCACAAGAATCCCAACTTGAAAATGAAAATAACAAGGCGTGGAAAAATAAAACTTGGGTATTTTATGAAATATTGAGAAAGAGAAAATAGAGACCAGTATTTTATTCAATATTCACCAAATGAACATGGGTATTGAGTGACTAGCATAGGTGAAGCCCATATACGTGGAAATTGCACCAAACGAATATTAAACTAGTAAGTGGGCATGTGCCAAGGCGCAACCAAGTTAGGAATGAATGGCGGGTGATCCGATCAAATTTTCTTCTCTTTTTTTTAATTTAATTCGTGATCGTCGTTTCTTCCATCACACATTTTAGTTTCTTTTCCAAAACGGACGACGTCTTCAATCATGATATCTTATTCTCAAGACATTCAGGCATGCTTTCTTAATCGAGTGCCATGGTCAAAAGGTTGTCCATATCGCGGGAGACGACAAAAGCATAGGCTGCGTCGAGCAGGAACATAACACGGCGTCCGAGTCAGAGTGATGGAAGCCATCAAAGATTTCAATTTCGAATCTTGATGTCGATCCAATGACTTTTTTTTGGGGGGGTCATAGATCCAATGATTAAAAAGTGAATGATTGAATGCCACCAAAACCAGAAAAACAGAGAGCAGCCGAAGAATGTCCCTAGCCACTTCCATGGCTACATTCAACCATGCCCGCACGCACCACGGGTCCATGGTGGGAAAAAGAAAAAGGCATGTTATACCGGCTTTTTCTGTTCCTTATACTGTTTTCATGTTCGCTCCATTTCATCATTCGACGGTTCTCCTTTTTTAAGGATGGAAAAGAGATGTTGTCATAGGAATATTTTGTTTGATTAAATTCGATTTTTAAATGGCAAGCAAGGGTCATCGAAGCCATGATGCTCTGCAAAATACTCCAATAGCATAACCTCTTCGTATTTGCAAGTCATTATGTGTGAGAATAATTATCCGATTAGTCTTAAAACTATCGTATGAATATCAATTCAGTCATAATTTTACAATTTTTGTCAATATGACCCTTCTAGCCAATCGTCGCCCGAAGTTGCTATCGTGGCGATACACAAGTTCTCCATGACAACGTGCCACCGACGGCTAAGAATGACTAGACGCCAAGCTAATAATTTCTAATAGCTATTAGTTAAAAGGACTAAGCTCAAACCTCATGCAAATATTTAGGACTACATTGACAAAGTTGAAAAATTTAGCATCGAATTTAGCATTCATACAATAAGTTTAATACTTATTTGGTGATTTTCTCAAATATTGTTGAAAGATATCTTCAACACTTCTACTTACTTACTCCAAGACAATATACATTATAAATCAACTGTGGAAGCACCTCTTGAATCAACTAGTTGATGAAGCTTTTCATCGTTGCTCAAGCATCATTTCATAATGGACTCAAATTCAATGCATTGTCTTTTCGGTAATTAAAAATTCAATATCACTTAATTATATGATTTATATGCTTTTTATATACATGGAGCTTTCATTCGCCTTATCAACTTATAATTTTGGATTAAACTCTGTAATAGTATATCAGAGACAAATTCCACCTTGATGTATTTTTTGGATTCGACTCGACTTACACGTGAGAAAGAAATTGAACCACGATAGCGATAAATCCCATTCAAAATTCATCACACAAGAGAATGGCACGACGACCACAAAAGCAAAAGTGAGCATATACGCTTGTCTTAGGCCTTTGTCCCTACTCCCTCCTCTGTCTACCACTCCGACCTCGTAATGGCGAGATTTCCGTAGCGCCACATCCGTCCACCGTTCCTGTCTTGTCCTTACGTTTCGGCATGTCGAGTTTAATATATTTTGATTATAATGGAGGCTCGTGCAGATCTTGTTCGCTTCGATACCGATTGCAAAGTCGTGCGTGTCGTCCCCGCCGCTCGATAAGGACCACAAGTACCCCCACCCTTTTCGCTTTCCTTGGTGCAACTTCAAGTGATGTCGAACAGACAAGTCTTGAGCAGTCGATCACACACACCATATTTGCATTCTATTACAAGATTGTCGTATCTGTTCCATCGTATGTTGTTAAAGTCCTAAGCAAATGTTTGTTTTGCTGGTGACGGGAATTCATTTTACATTTGTATTTACCACATGACGTGCTAGGCGGTACGAGTTAGGGACGTGACATAATTTAATTATCTATCATCTTTCATTCTTTTTTACCTTTCATTTGATTTAAGTTTCAAAAGTAAATGAAGAGAAGTTACGTAAAATGACAAATTTGAAAATAAAAGGATAAATTAGAGAAAGCATTTTCAATCGTGCTCGATTATTTCTCAATATTTCCCTTCTATTTCTATTGACTTTAAATATTAGAAAGTAGATGAAGAGAAAGTATATCAAGACTTTAGCTAGAGAGGATATTTTAGTTATACTCTTTGCTATTCTGACCTATTTTCAATCCAATTCCCTAAATCTATTTGTAAACAATGAAAATTTTCGATCTAATTATAGGAACGGGAACCATCCATGTAATGATCTCACCGGCCCATATTGAGAATCCCATCATGAACCGAGCGATCCGCGCCGTCAAATTTTCGGCCTCACGAGATCGGACGGTTCAGATCCCTCCCCCGGGCCGTTAAGCGTCGAGACGAGAGCGTTTCCCCCCCTTTTGTCAAGCTCGAGCAGCCACATGTGAGCCATTCACGGCACAACATAGAAACAAAACCGAGGGAAGGAAGCGAAGGGCGGTGCCTGGTAGTGGTGGTGCAGCAACAACCGTGGGGCAGGACTTCGCCGGAACCCAGCGCCGCCCGCCGCCGCTCCGCCGCTGCTCCGCCGCCGTCCATGGGGACCTCCCTTCGTCCCCGCCCGTAGAGCTTCGAGCATTTTGTCCTCCCCCCTCTCTCTTCCGTTCGTTTCCTTTTTCATCGTTCGCCATGACTTGCTTGAGCGACGAGGGCGGCGCGTCTCTGCTCTCGGAGATGGTCCCGAGGCGGCTGTCGATCAAAGGCGAGAGCTTGGAGGGGTACCTGGAGTGCCCGCCCGAGAGGGTCTTCCCCGTCTACGCGCGGGGGGTCTGGAGGCCGCCCGAGTCCGAACCCGCCGTCTCCGTCTCGGGCTCCGGCGACCCGATTTGGGACGCCGTGAGGGAAGAGGCCAAGCTGGAGGTGACCCAATTTCTGGAATTGTGAAACTTTTCCTTTTTTCTTTTGTCTCCGGTTTGTGTCTGTCTTTGTGTCCGGAGAAACTCTGCTCGTTCTGATCAATCTGTTCTGTTTCTTCTTGTTTCGTCCTTATGTTTTGTTTGAAGAAAGGTGGCGGGTGTGTCATGTGGGTTGTTTTAGCGCTTTTGATGAGATTTGTTGGAAGTCGGTTTTGGATTGGCTTGGCCCGGTAATTTTTCGTTAAAGCTGAGTGAAAGCCTCACCAATATATGAACTCACCGTATATGGTATCTTCAACATCAAGTTTGGGTTTGTTTTTACATTTAAAAGTTTCTGGAGAATTGCACCGTTTAGTGTTTAATCGAATAATTCAAGCTTAAACGAGCTCAAGGTCAAATCTTTTGTAGAAGAATGCGTACCCACACCACCTAGTTTGTGAATTTCATACGGGCAGCGCAAGCTTCTTCTGTGATGAAATGAGCATTGAGGTATTAGGTATGTGGGTGATTTCACTAATGAAAAGATGGTAAAGAACTTTTGAAGGAACTTCAGGGAGTCCTGAGAAGAGTGTCAATTGAGCTGGCTAAGGAGGAATATGCCATCTTCAAGCAGCCTTCTCAACATGTTGTTGCTTCTAGGAACGTTTGGATTGAATGCTCTATTTGTTTGTGAAGTGATGTCCGCATTCTGGTCATTCAAGTGCAGTATTCCTAATAAGTTTGCTAAAATCAGTTGCTTTATAATTCATGACAGGCAGAGAAGGAGCCTATTTTGAGCAGCTTTTTATATGCCAGTATTCTATCACATGAAAATTTGGAGCAGGCATTGGGGTTTGTTTTGGCCAATCGGCTCCAAAATGCCACACTGTTGGCAACACAACTTGTCGACATATTTTATGATGTTATAGCGAATGATAAAGCCATTCAATGTGCAATCCGCTTGGATGTGCGGGTAACGTACTTTTTGTTTAAGTAGCCGTGGTTTGCTCCTTTGTTGCAGTTGGTTTGACCTTTGAGCTTTATCTTTCGTAGGCATTCAAAGACAGAGATCCAGCTTGTATATCATATAGCTCAGCCCTATTGTACCTTAAGGTAATGTTGCATTTTGGTACTACTTAGAAAACATATATTACATAATAATTCTTTGATTTTTCATTTTACTTTGATTTTGAACTAAATGATTTCTTTAACTGTAAGTTTCACAGAAGTTACTTTTGTGGGAATCGTTATTTTCAATTTGCAATTTCTTTATCACTATTAAATTATTGATAAATGTTTTAGAAAGAAAGTAAGATGAAAATTATTAACAAGTTTCTTTAAATGAGGGGGAGAGGCGACCAGTTGAGCGACCCCTTTGACTGCCATCATGGGATCCCACACCAGCTACAGAATATTTGGTTGGATTTAAGATGTGAATAAGTTAGATTGAAGAGAATATATGTCTTTTTAATGTTGTGATAATTAATTACTTTATTTTCAAATTAAGTGGATTTCCCTGCTAAAAATTAGATTTTATTACTTATTCAGGCTGTCTTCTTACTTTATTTTTGCTAAGTTTTGAAGAAGTAATTACAACAATTCATGGTCATCTTGATAGCAAAAGTCAGGTATGTTGTTAGTACACATGGTCCTCATGATGAGAAACATTCCATTCAACCAGTTTGACGAATCTTGAGTTCAATGTTCTCCTTGATTTTGAAAATTTCAGATGTCATGACTTTGATTGCAGATATATTAGCACTGTACTTCTGCATATCTTTGAACACAGTTACTGATAGTTTACTGGTCACAGGCTATGGTCATGCAGTACTTGGAGAAGTTCTTGATTAGCATTCAGAATGCAAAAGTAATACCAACAAGACCTTCCTTTACTTTGTTTTGTAGGGTTACCATTCCTTGCAATCATATCGAGTAGCACATGCATTGTGGAGAAAAGGAAGGAAAGTACTCGCCCTGGCATTGCAAAGCCGTGTTAGTGAGGTAGGCTTGTCCGATCATTCTCAATATCTGTTATAGTCCGGAATTTGCTTTCTTAAGAATTTTCCTGCCTGTTTTCTCTAGGTTTTCGGAATTGACATACATCCTGGTATGTTTACTTCTTTTCTTAAGGTTCATGTATTCTTGAGTAATACTTCTATATTTTACTGAAGATGCATAATTGCATTATCCTAGTTTGTGCATATGCATTTGAGACCAGCAATGGTGGAGAGCGGCATTTGGTGCTAACTTTCAGAAAACATCACTGAACAAATCTAGACTTTCTGGGTTACTCAATCATGTTTTGTCATTTAAACTTCGACTTTTGCAAACAATGAAGATGATTTTAATAGATTTGGATCAAAGTTAATCTTTGGGGAGAGTTTTATTGCACTTGCAATGCTATCTCATGATCTATTCTAATTGGGTTATTTTCTGCAGCTGCTAGAATTGGAGAGGGAATACTACTGGATCATGGGACAGGCTTGGTAATTGGTGAGACTGCTGTTATTGGAGACAGAGTTTCCTTGATGCAGGTAAACCAAAATCTCTTTTCACCTCCGTTTCTTTTCTAAACCATTAGTTTCTATTTTTGGTGGCCATTTAGAAATCTTTTTGCTTGCTGATGCATATAATTCTTCCTGGGACCTCTACAAATCATAAATCACATTTAAGCATGGCTCGGTACTGTAGATCTGAATTACCGTAGTCTCACTTTTATTATGCATTGTGATGCATCAGTTTGCTCTTAGGCATATAAATGGTGGAGAAGTACTGTGGACTTATTAGACACCATTTTCGTTTGCCAAAAATTAGGAGACAATGATCAGAAGGATTCTTTGTACAAATATACAGGCTCTTTATTATATTAGGTTTTGATCTTTTGAAAACTTAGCCTTTTAAAACTCGCAACTGCTTCATTGTTAGTTGTAATCTGCACATATTGACAAACTTCAAATTTCTAGAAATCACACTTTAAGAAGGAAAAGTTATATTTGTAACTTGTCATTTTTTTACCAGTGTAATTCATTTCATACACTATGATTCTTTGCTTGTAATGCTTTTACACATCTGAAGAGGAACACGTGCTTCAGGAAGAAGTCTTCTGTTTATTCCTTTTCTTTTTCGTGAAAGGGATGACTTTATGTTTATTCAAAATGGATGATAGGGCGTGACTCTAGGAGGAACTGGGAAAGAGACCGGTGATCGTCATCCAAAGGTGGGTGAAGGTGCACTTATTGGAGCAAGTGTAACCATACTTGGAAATATTAAAATTGGGGAGGGTGCAATGATTGCAGCTGGTTCCCTGGTATTGAACGATATTCCTTCACATGGGTAAGCTCTTAATGGACTACCCAACCGCAGCTTTGATAAATTTGTCTTTCTATTAATTTGATTGACTCGTGAAGTTTGCTAATGGTTTTTTCTTACTTTTTTCACCAAAGCATGGTAGCAGGAATACCGGCGAAGGTGATTGGTTATGTAATTGAGAAAAATCCATCATTGACAATGAAACACGGTATGTCGTGCACATAAATAAACCATATGTTTTTTTCCCTTCCTATGTTTCTCTCACCTATTCCCTGGCACTCACTCTTAATGTTTTTGTTGTGGAAATGGATTTGGAGTTAATATGGTATTATCTACATCTAGACCTAGATTTAATTCTATGTTAGTTTCAGAATTTAATGGATGAATAAGTATAATTTTCCACTACATAATTGAGAGTGTGAATGTGACCATTATGCATGATTATGTAAGGAATATATGGTCATAATTGCAATCGTGTCGGCATATTTTTTCGATGCTGATCCTTTTGCTTCTACTACAACATCACAGCTCTATGCAGGGCAGAGCAATTTTATCTCTTCTGCCACTGCGCTAAATATTTTAGCGCTTTTGATTTGTCATTTTCTTTACGCTCACAGCATCCAAATTCTGGTCATCTAGAATTCTGTTGTCGATGATTGTAATAATACTCTTTTTGCACCCAGCATGTATCTCATTTAGTTACTCGAATTGCAGATGCATCCAGAGACTTTTTCGAGCATGTTGCTGTGAAATTCAAGGGTGGAAGGTCCACAGGTGATCATAATGGCATTTTGGTTTCTTCCCCTGGAAAATGTAGAGCTTTCTTATAATATCCATGTTGATAGCACAAAAAACCCAAGGGACCGGGTTTTTCCCTACATATTTCAAAGTGGTCTGATTATTTTCAGGAGTTCAAGATCCAGGAGGAAACATCGAAAGCACGTGATAAAGCTCACAAGCATCGATCTTTCTGGTGAAGACACCCGTTGGGCATTCATGCTCTATAGATTGGAGCGAACAGTATCGTGTGTAAATTTAACATGACATGGAGAGGTTTATCTACACTCGATGAACCTCTAGTCCGTCTGTAATCCTCTTCTTGATTGGGTAGTTAACATGTCAAATCTTTGCATGATGGGCTCCTTACAAAATCACAAAAAAGGCCTGGCTAGCAGAACCCGAAGAGAAGCCTATAGGGGAATTAAGATGTTCATGAGCGGGATTTGATAGAGATGGGGTGTCAGAAGTGAGAAATATTGGCCCAAAACAAAAGGGGCAAGGACAAAGGGAAAGGTAAAGAACCTTTTCCAAAGGTCACCTGTTGTGCTACACTTGGAGTTGGAACAGATTGCTATTCTATGTATGTATGGTTAGGACAGGTCTTTGGTTGTGCAGGAGAGTATCCGGCATTTCAGGAGTATTTTTCGTTTCTCCTTGAGCATTCATGCTCGCTTACGATAATTGATTTCCCGTCGCGGTTGGCTGCAGCGCTCCGACGGCGCCTTTCCCGCCCAAAATCTTGGAACTTGAAAAAGGGTGCAACAATTGATGTGGTCACATTCTACAAGTGCTTGCAAAAGCAATGTATCTGAAATATCGTTTCTAAAATGCTTTGACGAAGATGGGACAAATTGAGTCCTTTAACTGGTGCAATTTAACTATTAGGGTTTTGCCCTAATGGTCAACATTTTCATATGGAAAGGGACACTTTCTGAGAATGTTGAGATAGGACAATTTAGTTTTAGGTGTTGGTTTGGTTTTGACTTTTATGTTGTCCTATAGAAAACATGGTAAAAGTCCGTCGTCTTATAAGAAAACATGATAAAAGTCCGAAAGTGAAAGTTAAGTAAGAGTATAATAAATCAATAAAAAAATAGTGTAATTTTCTTAATTGGGTCTCCAAACTTCTTTTGGTGCAAATCAAGTCATCTAAGGGTGCGTTTGGGAGTGGCCTTTAAAAGCCACTTTGAACACCCAAAGCTTTTTTGGGCCAATTTAGGGGTGTTTGGTAAAAAAGTTTCAAATCCCATTTGGGAAATGCCGGCCTTCACAAGTCTGAAAGCCTAAGGCAGGTTGGGGCTATCTTGGGCTTTAAGCCTTTTCGGCATGCTGAGCTAAGGAGATAAATAAATAAATTCTTCCCAAATTATCCTCACTGATTTTTCATTTTTTTGGTTTTGCCCCGACTATTCATCTTCTTTTTCTCCGTGAGGGGTCGTTGGCCAAAGGTAGGTAGTCGCAAGCGACTGTCGCGCCCGCCACGCTGCGACCTCTACATGGAGGTCGCAGGGGCCTCAGGTGAGGGTCACATGGGCCTTAGGTGAGGGTCGCGACAATTAGATCTAGTTGTCATGACCTTTGTTGGAGGGTTGCGCGACTTGTTGCGCCACTACCTCTACTGTGGCCACAAGACCCAGATCGAGAGGTCGCCACAGAGGTCGCGACCCTCAGGGTCGCATGACCCATCTGGTCACAGATCCACTTGCGACCAAATGTGGTCATCGGGTGCGACCTTCAAGCGACCTTCAAAGGTTGCAATCTTCGCGCCACCCATATGGTTGCAGATGTGGTCGCCAGGCACGACCTTTAGGCAACCTCCATGGAGGTCGAGACCTTCACACAACCCATCTAGTCGTAGGTTTGGTTGTAATCGGATGTGGTCGCCAAACACAACCTTTAGGTGACCTTCGCATAGGTCGTGACCCATCTGGTTGTAGATCTAGTCACTGTGACCCTCACTGGAGGGTTGCGAGACCTAGATCGCATGGCCCCGGCGGAGGTCATGGTGCGACGGGTCAGGTGATCCTTCGGCAAGGGTCACAGCGACCAGATCTGGTCGACCTTCTGGCGAGGGTCACGGTGACTAGATTGGATCGCCATGACGCTCGTCAGAGGGTCACATGCCCCTCATCAGACTGCTTACCTTTGCCAAATGGCTTGCATTGGATCGCCCACCCTTTGCCGAATCACTTGCTCCTTGCCAGCAACTACTTGTTTTTGGCCAACCAACTCTGTTTTTTTTTTTTTTTTAATAACAAAAGCCTTTTACAAATATAATTTTTCTAAATACTATTTTACTTAAAGATACTTCAGAATGGACTTTTACAAAACAATTTATCAAACACAATTTATATTTTTTTTTGTTAGTTCTACTATATTCCTACTTTACACTCACCTTAGACTTTTGCCCTACCTCTTACAGGACGTGGGAGTCGAAACTCACTCCTGAAACTCAATTTACATTTTGAAAAATACGCTTTTACATTTCCCCAAAGGCTTTGCCTTTCCAAACACACCTTAAGCCTACTTTACTTTTCTAAGTCCTTTGAAGTATCGTCACACTTAAGTATGTAAGCATACAAAAGGAAGAAAACAATTTTAGAATTATTATCTGAAATGCACCAGAATAAAAATGTCTTTTCCTCAATTGAAAATATAGACACATCTACTGGATCGGTTTCTTCAACATAAGGCCATTTTTTCACCGATGCAGCGTATATATCTTGATGCTTTTGATAATAAATCTCTCAAAAATAATTTATGAGGCCTTGTCAACCTTTAAAAAGATTAAGTAATTATTTTGAGAAAATAACCTACTTTCAATTTGCGTAAAATTAGCAAAGAGAAAGAGTCTATTTATTTTTCACGAAGAAAAAAAGTTTATCTGGGAAATTAGCCCGACGAGATATCGCTAGAACGGAGATACTCGCGCTCGCTAATCCACGCGACGTCACGCGCCGCCGTGGACGAGCGAGAGTGATTCACAATTTACGAAAGTACCCCGACTTGCACACTCCGAAAGTCAGAAGCAATTCTATTCGTACTTCATCGTCCTCTTCCCTTGTCTGCTTCTCCTTAAAGCATACACACATCGCCGGGAAGATACAGAGCCGCTCGAAACGGCGCGGTTTGGACTCTCCCCGGCACCCGGCAGCCCGGAGCGCGCTCGGACGCGGGAGATCTGATCGGTCGGAGGAACCGATCTCGAATCTCGAACCCCCGGAGCCCCGCAAGTTCCCGAATTTCGGAGATTCGCCGGTAAGTCGGGCGAGAAAGATTCGAGCTTTGTCGGATTCCCATCCGCATCGGAGAGTACGGAATTACTTGTCCCGGGGGCAAGTGGATGTTGTTCTTGCATTGTCGTTGTCCTATGTTGTTTGATTGGTCTAGCGGAAACGTGGTTTGCTTCGTTTGGGTTGATTTGAGGCGCGCTTTGATTGAATTTCGCGCAATGGCAGTCGCGTGCGGCGCGATTGGATTCCGAATCTTCGAGTCCTTAAAGCCGGAGTTTGTGGCTTGGGGGATCGTGATTCACTTTGATCACCGACAGTTATTCTGTTTTTGTCAATGCGTGTGCAGTTGCTTTTCTGCTTAGTTATCCAAAAGAGATTGAACTTTGCTGTAACTGGTGCGGTTTGTTGTGGTTTTTTCTTTCAGTGACATTAGGCTGCGGAATGGGTGGTTTACTCGGTAAAGATATTGGATGAGCCTGCCCATACATTCGTTGTTTAGATTGGTTCATTCCACGAGGCGCGTGGTGATACACAAGAAGGGGTACATCAAATTTGGGTGGAGGACACGTTGATTGTCAGGGGCATTAGAGCATTAGAATGTCTGCAGAGGGAGGTGAGGTTGCTGCAATGCGGGAAAGTAACATTGAAGATTCTTTGGAGACAGGGAATCACATGAATGACACTAGCCTTAGAAGCAATGGGCTTCCTGCGAAGGAGAATGGATCGTGTGAAAACATCCCGCATTACGGTGATAGCCATGATGAGCTTGTGCAGATGGTTACTGAACTCAAGCTTCAAAATGAGTTCTTGAAGTCTCATTTTGAGGGTCTAAAAGATCTTCACTTGGAAGAGATTAGATCTCAACAACGAACAGAAGTGGGCAGGCAGGAAGGCGAAGATGTGAAGAGACTCAATGAGAGAATAGAATCTCTGGAGAGAGAACTACTGCAGGAGAAGCAAACACGAGGTGCAGCAGAGGAGGCTCTGAAGCATCTTCAAGTAGCACATTCAGAGGCAGATGCACGAGCCCAGGAGCTCTCAGCCAGGCTTGCTGAAGGTCAGATGAAGTTTCATGTCTGGTATTTAGTGAGATTTTCTTCACATGCTGTACCACTGAAATGCTTTGAGGATGGTTGGGAATCTGTTACATTGCAGTTTTTGCTTGGATCTGTATTTTAGTTGGATATGGTTTGCATCAGAATTCTCAGCCATTTGCACTGCAATTTTTGGATTATGAATATATTAGGCTTCGCTTTGTTTCAGAGAAAAGTTTTCTATAATATGTTTAGCCTGCAATATCAAATCTCTTTAAGAAATAAAATCATAATAATATGTTTGTATTTCACCAGAATTGCAAAAGAGGCTATTTATGGTATTCCAAGCCGTCTAATTTTTTATTTGGAACGAAGTAACTAAACCATTGCATTGGATAACAACTTTAACTTTGAAAGCAGTTTCCCTTATTGGCATTCGTGAATTGTTTTTTGGGTTTTGTTGAAGTCATTTTCAGGACTTATTTAGTTCTTGAATGCAAATGGGAACGGGAAATTTAAAACTTTAGATTAACCATCATTGTCATCTGCTGCTAGTGCTATTGTGCAACCAGGAAAGCACATGATGATCTGTCTTACATTTCTGGTCTGAGTTATGCCCTGGTTCTTCTCATAGCTCAACAGAAGATGGATCAAGAAATAAAAGAGAGGGAAGAGAAGTACTCTGAACTCGATTCCAAATTTAGCAGACTTCATAAAAGGGCCAAACAGCGTATTCAAGAGGTTCAAAAGGTGAATCCATTTGCCATATTTTTCATCCTTTGGTTACATCCTGATAATCTTTTCAGAAGATTTGTTTTACCTAAATGTGGATAAATTACTACCTAGCTGGATGTTTTGCTTGCTGTTGGCTTGTGAATTGACCTTAGATGTGTTCGGATATCATTAATTTCAGGAGAAGGATGACCTTGAAGCTCGTTTCCATGAAGTAAATGAAATAGCTGAACGAGCTTCATCCCAACAGTTAGCATTACAACAAGAGGTGGATCGGACTCGTCAACAAGCAAATGAAGCAATGAAGGCAATTGATGCTGAGAGGCAGCAATTAAGAAGCACATGCAATAAGTAAATCTTTTTTCTTTTTTTTCTTTTTTCCATCGAACCAAATGAAGAAAGTACTTTGTTATCTTTATGAGTGTCCTAGTTCCTTTCTGCCCTTGTCTCTGGAGGAGTAGGAAGATCCCTGGAGTTGTTATTTATTTATACAGTTGGTTGGTTCCATCCATTATTTGGGATTGCCATGCCCCTTTACCAACCATGGTCCAGGAAGCATTGTTTCAACTTTGAACTATCACATTGCAAATTGCCGAAATTGGCAGTCCAAGCTACCTCATCAAACTAACTGAATCAAAAGTTACTAGTACCAAAATTAACCTATGCTATTGTACATCCTTCTGCCTAATTTAGAATTTCTGATTCATAAAAACTAAATTGGACTAGCAGTATTTTCCTCTTATCCATTAATTATAATCGATGTTGCATCTCACTTGAAATTTTAAGGCAAAAATAACTGAAGAGAATTGTGACCTGCCCATTACACATGGTGAGTAGCCCTTTACATCATGTGAAAAGGCTAGTTGGCGTTGTTACACATTAATCTTTTCATAGGGAACAATTAGATGAATCCTTTACTTTGTTTTTCTGTTCATAATGAAACATAATGCCATTGGCTGATAAGTTTTCCCATTCCTTGTATGTTCCTGTTTTTAAGGTCTTTCATTCGTAATTATGATCTTCAGTGCGGAAAATGTCATTTATGTTCATCCTTCCAGTCATGATCACCTGTGGAGATCATCTCACTTCTGCTCATCTTTCTCAGTCAATGCAGTGATGACTCCATCTGAATAGAGCTGGCTTGTTACATTTCTTAAATCATCTTAATGTAACTGACATCTGATGTCTTAGCAAATTTTGGCATATTTTCCTGTTTAAACTTGATGAAGAGTTTGGTCTCTTTCTTTCTTTTCCTTGGCATCATCAATAATTAATGGATTACATCATCAATAATTAATTCTTCTTTTTAGAAAATGAATGCTTGCAATACCCACAGTTTCTTTACATACAGTATACGTTAGAGCCATTGCCATGACCTTTTTTTCTCCTCTAATGATTAAGTATAAAAATTGTTGCTGCTGTATTGAAGTGTTGTAAGCCGATGACATCAATTATAGGTCTCTTCCATTTATATTGTGCTCTTTCTATATATCATTGGACTGACATTTTCTTAAACACAGACTTCGAGACGACAATGAGGAATTGCGGCGATCTTTGCAACCTAAAGATCTTGCCCTTGAGTCAATGCAACAGTCCCTTCTTGAGAAAGAGCAGGTAGTTTGATTTTAGAAGTTTCATTTCATCTGCTCTGTAGTGCTCTGAATGATGGTTCTCCTCTTCTTCTCTGGATTGCATATTCATGTCCATTATACAAAAGAAGTGAGGTGTCTATTTCGAAATATCTTAGTAGCTATGTTAATTGGGAATTTGGTGAACACGGGTAGCAATCACCCTGTTGGACCTGAATGATAATATGTGTGAAAGTTGTTCAGTGGCAAACCAACAAATTGAGATGAAGTATTAGGTAGAGGAGCTTGCACAGTAAAAGGCGTAGGATTTGCTGAATTGTTGTCTTTGCTGGTGGAAATAGTACTGATGTTAAAGTTGCTTTCCTCTAGATGTTGGAAGACCTGCGAAATTTGCTAAAATCTGCAGAAGAGAAGAGGCAAGCTTCTCTATCTGAACTCACCGCCAAACATCAGAAGGTAAATGGTATCTACATCCTAATGTGCCATCTGATAATTGCCTTGGTTTCAATACTTAGACATTTTAAGCTTGCTCTTTTCTACTTCCTTATCAGAGCATAGAGAATTTGGAGTCCCAACTAGTTGATGCAGCCTCTGATAGAAGCAAAGCAACCGAAATGATATCTTCACTTCAGGTGAGAGTTTTTCCTTCTAACCTTTTTCCCACGTTGCGTGCTTATTGACAACAAATGAGCAACATCTGAGGACAGTATTGCAGTTATTTGCTCTGTTTGTTTGGTGAAATGGCATAACAATTGATGCAGCTGAATAGCATTTGCCTTGTGCTCCTAGGGGCTTATTTCGGCTTCTAGAATAAATAAATGACTTATTTTGTTGATCTAGTATAGATGTTGCAATTTCCAATGCTGTAGGCTAATAGGATGCTTAGAAGCTTGAGAACTTCTCAATTTTGAATTTGAATGCTTGTTATCCATTGTTTTTTTCATTTGCTTATATTTCTTCTGTGATTAAAGGTCCTACTTGCAGAAAAAGAATCTGAGATTGCAGAGCTTGATGCAGCTTCAACTGGTGAAGCGGCAAGACTTAGAGCCGCAATGGAATCTGTTAAAGGAGAGGTTGCACATTTGAAACGTGAGCATGTATGAGCCAAAATTATTGTTATTTTTACTATAATGGAGATGGAATAGAAATAAAAAGCAGTTTACGAAGTAAACTTTGTATTTATAGTTTCTTTTTATCATTGGATGAGTGGCCTGGATGCTTCATTTTAGAGTTCTATCAGCTTAATTTTGTCTGGCTGGATATTGTCCTTAGTTCTAAACCTCGGTACTTATCTGCTTTCTGTCTAATTTTGGTTTTTGACGTCCCAGATTCTGTGGAATGTGTCAAATACACCTTTTTTTGTTTTGAAATTATTGATGGGCAATAATCTGTTACTTGACTAAAGGCAAACAAAATTTTCCTCCCCGGACATATCTATCACTTCCAGGCTACTTTTCGTGCTTTCTTGGTGAGTCTTATCTCAATAGTGTTGTGTTTTTTCAGGATAAGGAAAAGGAAAGCTGGGAAGCTGCTTCTCAGGCACTTAAAGCAAAGCTTGAGGTGGCTGAGAGCAACTGCATTCATGCTGAAGTTGAAGTGGCTAAGTTAAAAAGTATTTTACCCTTGTTGCAAGTTTGGAAGGTTGCATGTGCATAATAAGCACAATTATGAAACTGACGGCCATGCTTTTGGACAGGTCAGCTGGAGTTAGAAGCATCTTCACATGTGAAGTTATTGAATGCTAGAGATGCTGAACTAGCAGCTGTCAAAGAAGAGGTATTCACTTCTGCATTTTTCCCCCAGTCAAGACAAGTTGGATTGTGGGGATTAATTCGTATGGTTGGCTAAATTTTCAATTTTTTTTAAACACTAACAAAGGTAACAAGTTCCTTTCTGCTGGAAAGCTGATGTATTTTCTGTCAATACATTGCTTTGACTGAAGATAGGGTTGAGTGAAAGAGCTGCTTTATAATAGCTTCTGGTTTTTCTGCTTAAAACACATTTCTATTTGGCGGAGCTGCAGGATAATGGATTAGTTATATTTCTGATGTCTGGCATTTTTTTTCCTTCACCCTTGTATATGTAGATCCATCGCCTGCAAAGTGAATTTTCTTCCTATAAGGCTCGTGCCCATGCACTTCTTCAGAAAAAGGATGCTGAACTTGCTTCAGCTAAGGATTCTGAAGAAGTTAAAGCTCTTGAGGAAGCACTTAAGGTAATTAGTTTTGCTGCCCTGAGCCTGTTTACGTAAGTTAAAGGACTTGAATTAATGATTATTTTTAGTTACTTTCTAATTTGTTCTTTTCATTTCACATCTGATTCTTCAGGAAACTGAAAAGGAAGCCCTACAGGCATCTGCAGAAAGGGATAAGGCCATCCAAGATCTTCAGGCTGCTTTAGCTAATCATGTTAAAGAACTCAAGGAAAGGTAAGATTGCTGCCGGCAATCCATTACAGACCTCAATGTGCTACATGAATGATGTGTTTCTGCTGTTAATTAGAGTTAACATGATTGCCTGGAATTTGTAATGGTGATTCATAGCAAAATTGAGGTGCCTTTTAATGAATGGTTGATTTTGTGCTTTATCTAAACAAGACCTTTTCTTTTCCCCCTCTACCTCCATTCATTTGCAGATAGTGATAGGTTTTTTGTACACTTGCGCTTTCTTCCTCAAACTTATTACTGACCATAGTAAATTAGGGTCACATTTTTAATTGTCTTTTATGAGATGAATGTTTGATTATGGTAGACTTTGAGTTAGTATTATATATCATTTGCCGTCAAGGGAGCTTCCATCGAGTCATGGCTCTTGATTTTTGCTCAGTCAAATTTATCATGACATCTACTTCTTCAAAGAGAACCCATTCTTATCAGTAATCATTGACACGAAAATTCTACCGTTATGATGAAGTGTGTCTCCATGGGGACATGGGATAAAGAGTATTAGGTTTCTGAACTACTGCTATCTATTACCTTGTGAATCCTATCAGTAAGTTTGTTCTTCTACTAGACCCCATTATTTACTGGAAAACTGGCGTTTTGGTTGAAATCCACTCGTAGAGAGTAATTGAGCTCTTCTTTCGTTGAAATCCTAGAGACATATTTTCTAAGGGATACTCTTTCTTTTGCTGAATACATTCACCTTGCCTGTCAGTTTTATGTTGAAAAATGTCATGTTTCATAGTAACTTAATTCTTACAATTTATTTATCCATTGATTGCAGACGTGCAGTTCTTAACACTGCCAAGCAGTAGATCTTTTCATGACCGTTTTCTTATTTATTGATTGCAGAGATGCAGCTCTTAATACTGCCACGCAGCAGATGAAGACCATTGAAATGAACCTTGACTCTATGAATGCTCGGCATCAAAAAGATAAAGAAGCATGGGAACTAGATCTTAAAAACTTGGAAGAAACGTGGCGAAGTAAATTTCAACAATTTTTCTCTTAAGTTTCTTACACTTCTGTTACCTTTAGATTTTAGAAAATTCAAACCGCTTTTGCTTTGAAATGGCTCATGATGTAACAGATAGGTGTGAGGCACTAAAAGCTGAAAAGGAGGCAGATTTGGGGAAAGATATAAAGCCAGAATTAGATGAGCTTAAATCTCGCTACAAAAGATTGAAGGTAAGTTGGATCTTGCTGTCTCTCCCTCTCTCTCTCTTCTCCTTCAAGAGGTTAATTCTTTTCTCCTTATTTACTTTGGCATGTTATTTGGTAGGAGGAGCATGATTCATTTAGAGATCTAGCTGATAGAATGATTGAGGAGAAGGACAATGAAATTTCCAGGTTGTTTGATGATAATAAGAATCTTCAACGATCTCTGGAATCAAGACCACTGGTATGTCTTGTAATTTAGATAGATGAATGCCATGAAATCTTTCCCTACTTCCTTGTTCCTTAGAACAGAACAAAGAAAGAAAGAATGATATGTTTCCCTACTAACATTACTCTCACAATTATTTGGCTGACAATGTAGTCAAAAAATTTTCAGGCTGAGAACAACGATTATTACACTGCAGGTATGTAAACTTTTTCCTAGAGTAGTTTGGCAAAATAACTCTTAACACATCCAAGATTTTGGAAACTTGATGCTTTTGTGAGCAGCTGGTAATGTTTTAACTTGGTTTAAGCTGACAAATTTGTTCTCTCAGCCTCGCAGAAACAGGAAATACCAAACTCAGCTAGCTCAGCAGCTGACCAGCAAATTCTGGTATGAGCCTTTTCTTCACTTGAATATTTGTTGGCTCGGAGTTGTTATGGTCCTTTATTTAGTAAAAGCGCCATAACTGAGGAGCTTTTATTGCTATTCAAAGTTGGCACATATGAGGTTGTGGATATTTGGTTATAGCTGTCATGTCAATAGTAAATATGAGTACTCAAAACACTGTTGTTTGAGGAAGAGTGCCATTTGGGGGCAGTGCAGATGATTCAGATGACTTAACTTCAACCTATTTGAATATTCAGCTTTTGGCAAGGCAACAAGCTCAAAGAGAGGAAGAATTGGCTCAGTCTCAGAGGCATATTTTGGCTCTTCAAGTATGACCTTACCTGTATTTGCATTTATATTCTCTTGTTATGTTTTTGAAACTTTTCTAAAATGTTTTTAATGCTCAGGAAGAAATTGACGAGCTTGAGCGTGAAAATCGTCTTCACAGTCAACAGGTGAGCTCCAAGGGCATTTTGAGTAGTGAATATGTATGGGAAGCTGGAAAGCACAATATACTTTTCTGATGTGGTAGCTAGACGACTAGATCATTTGGTTCATCTTATGCAGTTTATCCAGTTAGTCTGGGAGACATTCACATTCATAGGAATCAAAAACTTCATGATAAAGCAATTATTACAAAACAGAACTTAGTTGATTATGATCTATAATTGGTAATTGCACATGTTTGCTCAAGTAGGAGTCATTTATTTTAGTTGGGTTCTGGAAGTTTAACTACAGAAGAAGGTGAGGAAGAGAAGGAAAGTGGAAGTTCGCTGAGGAAAACGAAGGTCAATAATACTGTGAAGTCTTCATGAAACATTAAGCTGATTACCGGAATGAGGTGTCCTTTTCTTGCATATACACCCTTGGCAATTAATTGTCATTAACTATTTTTAATGCTATTGACATTCCTTTCTCTTTTCCATCTCCATTTGGGAGGAGATGATATTGGATATAAATGCAACTCCAGTACGTTCTAGATTCCTTTTCCCTTCTTCACAGATATAATCTTGATTGTATGGATGTAGGAGGCCATACTGAAGGAAGAGCTTCGCAACATGGAAAGGATGCAGAAGAGGGAAGGGGTAGATATGACATATTTAAAAAATGTTATCCTGAAGCTTCTTGAAACAGGTAATTTTGGCAACAGATATACTGTGATGTAACCTCAAATTATAAGTAATTTTGATTTCTTGTCTTTCTTTTGTTGAACTCGTGTAATGGGGTGCTTTGGTTTGTCTTTCCTTCTTAGGTGAGGTTGAGGCCCTGTTACCAGTGGTCGCTATGCTGCTTCAGTTCAGTCCAGAAGAGGTTAGATTCTCAGCTTTAACTTGAAGTGTTGGATAAATTATATTCAGTAGTTGAAATAAATATTCATTGTCATTTTCCCTTACCAACCTCTGATTGTGATGCAAAGCTTTTGCTGATGCAAGCCTAATTCTAAGTCTAAGATGCTATCATAGACCTATGAGTTGTAGGTTAGTCGTGGTCCTACACATCAACCTCCATGTCAAAGGAGAAAATTTGTGTTGTCCTCTTGGGTCTGAGGTGCGTCAGTGGTATCATATGTTTATTAGAAGTAGCCATGGACTATTTTTATGACACAAGAAACTTGCTGCGTTTCTTTTACTTTTTCTCACGGGGGAAGATGATCATGGCAAAATGACCAATATGTATCCACTGTCTGAAGTTCGGCATCATACTATTCCTTTTCTGGGCACGTCAATTTCAAGTTAAATATGTATAATGCAATTGCAGATGCAGAAATGTCAACAAGCTTACCGTGCTGCTACGGATGTCCCTCCAACTCCACCAAATGATACTTCAGGATCTCCTCTGTCGCTTCTCTCAAGATTCTCATTTTCATAGTGGCAAAGAGTAAGACAAGACCAGGAATTCTTTTGTTAATTGACCAGAGTCTGCAATCACATTCCAGCTGCAAAGTTGCGAATGCATGTGTTGGTGCTTAGAAGGTGGTCTGCGGTTCTGTAAAACTTGTTTCTTTTAACATCAACATTATCAGGCGAAGTGCGGAGATATTGTAAAGAACATACAGAGGAGAGAATGTATACTAGACCAAGAGGCAGAGGATACACACATTAGCAAATCCACTGTAATTGCTTTGATTATTGTGAAGGAAAAAGGAAGCAGCTGTTTACTTGTTATTTTCTTTATTCCAACGTACACGAATATATATATACACACACACACACACATATTTCAACGCTGTGAATCAATTTCCCTCTCTCTCCCTCCCCCAAAAAATTATGCACTAGTAAACCTGAATCTTGTGTACGTTGTAGTTAAGTTCTAAATCGTTAAATTGATGCCACTTGGAAAAATCAAAGAAATGGAATGGAATTGAATTGCATTGCATTTTTCAAGTATAAGATTTGATTGCATCCAATGAAAGGTTCGAAGGCTTGATTGCTTCCTTACCTTAAGTCTTAAGGTTTTCAATGTAGAGTTCTTTTTCCAGACTATCACATCAAAGAATATGGCTTCGGCAGATTTCTCGTGCAGCTAAGAGCTTGGCGAAGTATTTGTACCCATCTTGAGACTTTACTAATTATTTCTAACTCAAGGTAATGAGAAATTATGAATTTTGAGGATTTTAATTTTATCAACTGACACATCAAACTTTGGTGTCCTGATTTGAATTGTTGAATCTTGCCAAATTTCTTGGATAGGTAAGTTAGTTGGGTCGTCGTCCGAGTGGCTTGAAATATGAAAGGCTTTTGTGTAACGACGAGTAAAATACGTGTGAAATGAGTTCGCATGGGAGAGAGATCCTGCTATTATGAGAAATATTATTTCGAATCAGTATCTATCAATTTATTGTTACAATAAAAGACGAACTACAATTGGAAAGGAAAAACATTAGTCTAGTGTTCAATCAATCACAAACAATGATGAGATATCTGAAACAATTGGCTGTAAGAGACTAACAACCGAGGGTTAGGCTTAAATCTAGAGAATTTTCTCCTTTTTACCAATTCCCAAGCGCAACCCAAGTTGCTAAAAATTTATTTTTCACCCAATTTTTCTCAGTGAAAAAAAGGTTAGCTGTACACTGAGCTCCTGCTATGGATTCTTCATCTCTCCTAATAGAAAGTTAGCAGGTTCACATTTTGATGTGTAACCGAACTTTGATGTACCGTACTTTCTATGTACTCCTGTGAGCTTCCCTGTTGCAGCTTTTTGATGGAAACCTACCATCATCCTTGCACATTCTCTGCATTAGAGGGGAAAAAATAGCCACAGATGGGTCAAGATGGATGCTTCAAGAACAAGGTGAAGTAAAAATGGCAAAAACAACAAAAGGAAAATCACTGAGAAAAGAACTGCAGACAGCACTTACAGGAGCTGGTCTTCTGTGTAGTTGCTGTGCCATTCACAAGTCTTGGTCCACTGTTTGAAACCATAGAGGGTGCACTGAGCTGTAAAGATCGCAGCGGCGGCTAGAAGAGATGGCGGGAACTTGACCATCTCGTACTCCACCAGTGAGAGCTCAATCAAGAAGAAGGATAGCACCTCAAGCTGTTCATTTAGAATAGTTTATTCAGAAGAGGAAGGTTCACCGAATTTTAGATGCTTATCAGATACACGAAGCATTATCGACCAAGTCCCGAAGACTTGATCTATCGCACTTCAATTGTTCTTAATATGGTGACTATGACTTGCCTAACCTTTTTATCAGATTCAGCAGCCTTGAGAAACCGTCGCATGAAAACATACGGAGTAGGCACTGACATGTTGAACTGCAACGAGTTGAGCATCAAACTTTCCTGGTAAAAAAAAAAAAAAGTCGGCAAGAAAATAATAACGTCCGATTAATTTTTTAGGATTGTTAAATTTCCTTCATTAGAAAAGGAAAAGAATTGCAGTTACGGCCGGATATTGAATGTTCGATTCTAAGAGTCGCACCATTTCAAGAACTTCCTTTCTGGTGTAAGCCTTGTCCGATATTAGAATCAAGTCTCCTACAACAGGAACAGAGACTTCTTCATACTTGCATGCTAATAACATGGCCACCAACCCCACCAACTGGAGCTTCTTTCTCACGACAGATTGCCGAGCCAAGAATCTGTCTATGAGATTGACCGTGAGGAACAAAGTCTCGTGCATGAGATCGAATTTGTCGTGCACCTGTTCCAGATTGATCAAAAAATGCAAAACTTGTTAGGAAACATCGTCGTTGAATTGAAAGGAATACAACATAGTTGGCAATTTGACTCTGGGAAATTTGTTAAGTTATAATACCTCTATAAGCCAGTCAATGAGGATGGACCTCATCTTCTCATTAATGTCAGCTTGTTGTGCCATGTAGTTAGCAGAGACGCAGCTACAATTCTGCATAAAGTGAGTTGTTAAATTGTTGAAAATAGAACTATTATCGTTAAAAGCGATATTTGCAGTCTGCAATGGTATGTTATATTCCAGTTTTAGTGAATGAATTAATTTCTTCAGCGCAGCACGTAGCCCCTCAAGTTTTGCTGATTTAGTTAATATACTTTGCAATCTTAGGCTTTTATATAATACCCTTTTGAGAAAACAGTAATCGATTAACTCCTTAAATGAGATAATTAGAACTAGAATAACAAGGAGTGACTTGAAACTCTCAATCAAAAATAAATTTTGAATTTCGAGAATAACTAAGCATGGGAAAATAAATCCTTGAAGAACATGATGGTTTTTTCATTAAAATACTTTGAGCCTGTCTTTGAGTTTCTTGGGATGCATCCTCGTATGGAAAGCTGGCAACTAATCAAAATGGCAACAAAAGGAGTAAACATTTAATGGTTGGCCATGCATGCATTAAAAATCTGAGAAATGGGACCAAGTACAGCTAATTTCCTTTTTCCCCCCAATTTTTATATTTCCCCTTTTTTTCCATTTCATGGAGAATATTGAGGAAGAGAAATTAATTACCTCCGTTCTCCTATAGTTGGCATAAATGTCTTCAATGTAGTCAACCACTGCAAGTGGGTTCTTCTTATCTCGACCATCGATGTCCATAATTGGCTCTTCCTCTTCCTCCTCCACTATATCTTCCATTTCCACTTCCTCCTAATGATTAATTAATAGCAAAATCAAGAGACAAATAATTAAACTGAAAGTCAATTATGGCTCTCGTTTTGCCAAATTAGTTGAAAAATTCAAAATTAAATTAAGGAAAAATACTGCAGCTGAAATTTGAGAGGGGGAAGAAACATACCATGTCATCATCCAATCTTGATTCTGGGATTTCCAGAAACATAGGGACTGGTTGATTTTCTGAAGATGGTTGGCAGTCCTCCACGTCCACAAATATGCAGTCTCCAAATTCATTTCTCTCTTGAACTGCCGTTCTTGGCTTCTTTGCTTCCTGTTAATCAAGCAATGTCTGATCAGTGAACTATACCATATTTTCCTTCCTTTTCCCCCTCTCTACTTGATTGAATAATTGGATAATTGACCATAAAAGGAAAATCGAGAGGATCTACTAAGCACGTCATGTACAAGAGAAGCATATGGTTAAATCTGTGCTGTCGATCCGTCAACATGTAATAATGATTTCAAATAAAATTATGAGATTGAGAAAGAGTGTGAACCTCGATGCAATGTTGCTGCGTGCTCGCCGTTTGCGCTGCGAACTTCCTATAAATCCACATGTTTCAATCCATCAAAATGCATATCTACGTGCGCTTACTCATGAATTACGACTATAATTCTTTTGGGCCAATGCATGCGTTCAAATTTCAGCTGATTAGTTTCCTAAGAGATGTAACCATCCACTTTGCATATGAGCATCCTCACGCACTTTGACTTTTGACAGTCTGTGCTGGAGATCTAAATTTGAAATTTTGAAATTTCAACATCACCCTTTTCCTTACTTTTTCCTTTCTAGACATCAACCGGTCAAAAAAAGAAGAGTTGCGAAAACGAAAAAAGATAGGGTCAAGCTCAAAGTCTCAAAAAGATCAAAAAAAAGTCTAACCTTGTAAGTGGTCTGTGAACTGGATCCACCTGATCCTTCCCGCACACTGCATCTCTTCTGCATTTCAGAGCCAAAAAAAAAAAAACCGGCTTTAGCGCATTGTCGCAATCTAAGTTTCAAGATAATTAATATCCGTGATCTTCTCTTTGAGTACTGTTCTAATAAATTGTAGTAATTACTTGGAGTGGCCTCTCTTGTTGACGACATGACATGGGTAAGCACGATCTCCAACTAAATTCTGGTTAATCACGCTCAACGCCCTCCTGGTCTGCCTAATCTCCTGCCCGAATTTCCTGCCTCCGATCTCCAACCCTCCAACTGAAATGATCGACACCCATTAAAACAAACGGTATCAGATCCGGAAGGGCGAGGGCAAGAAACGCTGGCCCAGATCGAATCCGAGACTGCACGAGAATGAAAAGAAAACCCAGACAGGAACTCTCTCTATTTACCTTGGAGATTCGTGGGTTTGCTCAGTGCAGTATTGTTCTCATCAGGCAAACCCATTTTTCGTTTTGCCTCACTTATATGGTAAGAAGAACAATAAACTCCTCAGAACACAATCTCTCCCTTCTCTCTCCCCCTCTACCTCTCCCCCTTCCCTCTCCCTCCCGAACACCCACCGCCACCCAGAGACCTAGAGAGAGAGAGAGAGAGCGTCGTCGACCTCCTTTGATCTTACGAGCAGGAGAGAGAGAAAATAAAGGGTTCGAGATGTCTGAAGAAGAGGAGGAAGCAGGCTCCCGTCCTCCTCCTTTTTTCGATTTTTTTTCCTTATTTTTTTCGAACGCAACGGCTAGTGAAGCGAGGCCGTTGGATCGTGCCGATTCGCGACGACTTTCTCCTGTGGTTTGTCTTCCCTTTTGCGGTCCGAACAACGGTCACTTGCGCTGCCCTGCGGCGTGCCGCACCTGATTTCAAATTTCCCGTTTCCCATTTTCCCTTTTTCTTAATTATTTCCAGCGGGCCTTTTTCCAATGACCGGATGTGACGGTTCGATCCTTTTACGGCACGTCGGGCCGGACCGGGAGGCGGCTCCGCGCTCCAATCCGCTCCCACTTGTCGACGTGGACGAATGGAGCGCCGCCGCGTGGATTATGTCCGAGTGGAATGTGGGGCCCCGTTCCTTGAGCTTTTTTGTCCCTTTTGCTGAGTTGGCATTTTTTGGATTGCATTGGAGTTGAACAGGATTGTCAAGTTCCTTTGTTCAGAAATTTCCAAGACGAGACGGATTTCATTTCCGACCATGGCTTGTCCTCTCATTTAACTATCGTTATTTATGGTAAATATCTGATTTTCTCATTCATTGAACTTGACAGCATTTTAGCTCACAAATCCGATGCATGGCCAACTCACCCGTTCATATCCATGGATCTCTAAATTCAAATTTCGAGTTGCACAACAAAACATGATTGACATGCCTGAATAAAGCCCTTCTCATTTTGGTAAACATGAGCGGTCTAAATCGAGGATAATGCCATCTATTTTGTAAAGAAATTAAATAGTTCTTCCATGAGGATGGAGTATGCGGACGAGATAAAAGAGAGTGAAGATTGTGTTAGTCGATGCGTCCAAAAGTGGCATAGTGTAATAGTTATAGCCCTAATTGGTAAAATCATAATATGCAGATATACCTAACAAACTTAGCTTTACTTGATATGTATATAGAGAGGGAAATGGTAACCCAAATTATGATGAGGATAGATATCTTTCTATATAATGAACTTCAATGTCTTAATTATCTTCATATACTTTATGACTGTATTCAATGGACCACATTGAATCCAAATATAACAATCTTATCATATGTAGTGTTTTTCAAACTATCTCGGGTGTATATTTTCGCCATTGATTAATTGTAACAGAGGCAACCATAGGGGCGCCATCGCAAATGGCGGCCACCACGGCGACAATTTTTTTTTTTTTTAAATCTTTCTTAAACTGAATTTTCAAAAAAAAAATATTAAAATGCGTAATGAGATTTTCTGCTATCCAAGGTAATTTTTATCTCATTTAATCCAAATTTAGATTGTCGTGAATATGGGTGTTGGAATATTATTCTTGCAAGCCAAAATGGGAGCATAAGGCTATCTGGATGATGGTGTTTGGCATGCACATCTCAAGATCCACGGCTTTTTTTTTTTTTTTGGTGACCTAGGAACCTCAGACAAATGGGCAAGGCGGTCGGTGAGTAAACCTAGGGGGACACGTAAGCGGGAGGATCCATCACCCCCAGCGTCCCACTTAAGACCCCAAGCGACCGTGAGAGAATTCGAACTCCTTCCATTCGTGAGGGGGAGAGAGCCCAAACCATCATGGCCACCAAGACGGTGGTTTCACGGCTTTAAATTGTTGCATTAAACACGAAACAAAAATCCCAAATTTCAACCCATCGGTAGGTGGCCGTGATGGTTTGCACTTTACCACATCATCGCCGAGGGAACGAGTTCAATCGGTCACTAACGCCTTAAGTGGGGAGCCCTGGTGGTAGGTTCTTGGGCCAGCTCCCCTTCAAGTACAGTCATGGTCAACATGGGCCTGTTAGGCCCTCGGAGGCCATGAGCACCCTCGGAGGCCATGAGCACCCACATGGTTGTGCCAGGCCGGATCTTGGATATATATAAAAATAAAAAAAAAAATCCCAAATTTCTTTGTTGGTAAAAAGGAACTAGATTGGATGAAGAGAAATGCATCCTTAGAAGAAAACAAAAGGCAAAGAGAGCATAATACTTAAGGCACATGTATTTTGACAAAGAAAGGGAGGAGCGCATGTCTATGCTATGCGACTTGGAAAAGATAGGGGACAATTCTGATGCACGCTTACTATATTTAAAGCTTAGTGTGAACGTGTCTCTGACAGAAAGTGGACCGTTTAATCATGTCTGGATTTGAAAGAGAAGAACCTATAATGTTAACAATGAGAGCTGGTGATACCACCGGGGTATATCGAAGTTCGAATTAGGTTGAGTCTTCGACTTGGTTTTCGAATCGCCGGTTTCAGCCCGTTCCCAAGTTGCCCCGCTATCAGGTTCGTCCTGATTAAGTAAAGTTCCACTTGTGTAGTAGGTGTATTGGCTAATTTTTGCCTTTGATGTTTTCACTGAGTGCGATGTCCAATAATTTCTCCATTTCTCAGGATGTTCACCAAGTGAACAAATCAAAAAAGTAGCATGCGAATGAATCGATAGTTTGATTCGACTGTACATGATTGAGAGAATAGCATATTGTGAAGGATTACATAATCAATTTGAGCGGTTGAATCTGGTGGGTCCCCTATCAAGCCCAGATCTCTAAAGGCTCAAGTCTCTTCGTCTATGATTTACCAAGCCTAAGATGTTTCATAGAATTGCTCAATCTCACATTCGACATAAGCTAAACTAATCTAGCAAGTTATAGCAAATCTTTGTGAACAGCCTTTACAGATTTTAATTGGCAATTTGTCAAATCTTCTTAAGAAAAGTACCCCAAAAAAAAAAGTTCTAAATGGCTAACATTGATGCCAGAGGTCCTATCAGCTTGGCCAATGCTAACGTATTTTTTTATAATTTTTTTCTTTTATTTCCTTTCTTGTTGTTCTTTCTTTTTCTTTCCCCTCTCTTTGGCTGGCCTCGCCTAAGTGAGGGTGGCCTCGCCTTGGCGAGGGCTAGTCTCAAATCTAGTGAGGGCAAGGCCACCAGATTTGGTGAGGTAAGGCCTGATGGTTACCGGCCTCAATGAGGCTAGCTCGATGTGGCAAGTCCAACGATCACCATTGGCAAAAAGAAAAGAGAAAGCAAAAAAAGAAAAAGAAAGAAATGTCCATGTTAACACTAATCGTGTCATATAGGATAGTTGGCGTCAACGTCTACAATTTTTGGCTGAAATTGGCAAAACATAAAATGTTTAAGATCAAATTATTACAATTCAAATATTTATAATTAAATTGACACAAGTACAATAAGCTTATGACTCTTTTTTTAATTGAATTGGTATAAATATAATAAGTTTTTTTTTTTGGTTAAGTAAATATAATAAGTTTATGACTCTTTTTTCACTTTTCCCTCTTCTTGATGGAGGTTAGGCTAAAACTCTTATCCTTGAAACCTTATCGACGCGTTAAAAGCAAATAAGCAAGAATTGCTCTAATGAAAGCATCCAATCTGTTATTTTTATCCCGCGAAAGGCATGTCGGGTTTCTGCTTATTTGAATGCTTCAGAAAGTCCTGAGCAGCCACAGTTACGAGGTTCGGACATGTTCGGTATTTCTTTTATTCTCGGGAGATACAACAAAATAGAATCTTTGCCGGCCAAAAGAATAGAAGGGTCAAAATATACATACAGTCGCACATTATCTCCATTGCATCAAGTTGCTATTCCTTTGACTATTGTGGACTTGTAGAAACTACTCGATTTTTTAATAACAGTGGATATGGATGGTGACATTGCAAAAATCGTTCACATTTGCTTGGTTTTCTGAATTTCGAAGTCGAGGCGCAATGGTATATTAGAAAGTACATTCTTTCTCACTTCTTTCGAACATATTGAACCTAAAGTTTGTCTTTCATACCCTTATAACCTATTAACCTTCGAGTTGCTCAACATGTGAATATCATCTATTGAATGATGAAGGCTATCTTAAATTAACACGCAATTACTAGGTTAAAGCATGCTGAATGAGTATGAACCCTAATGCATAAGCAAGCATCGGGGATGCACTCAAATAATGCGAGTCCATCTCACAACCATCGTCCATTGAGACGACTCCTACATGGGGCCCACCTCACTGAATGATGCATGTGAATTGGCTCGTATAGTATGCAGTTCACCTTTTTTTCCAAATGTACCTTGCAATATAGAGTGGCTGGTACTTTTGATCCTGGCTTTTGTTGTAGCTGTGGCTCGGCCTTGGTGGCTTTCAACTTTAGCTATGGCAAACCTTAGTCTTTTAGGGTTGTGATTTTTATGTTATTATCTCTGCGACTTTCTCTAAAAGGATCGTCAACATAATATATCTCAACACTCAAAAAAGAACGAAAACAAAGATCTTATAATGAACCCAAAGGCAGTCAAGAAAATCGCTGGGAGGTGGCGGCCGACAAGGGTACCGGGGCGATTATTGCTAAGAGATAGGAGATCGATCACTTTCTTAGTAAGATAAATGGCTTTTCGTGTTATGGCCGTGTGTTGGTGATTAAGCATGTCACGAATGCCCGCCGAGTGTCAAATTCTAGCTATCGCTAATCCTCACCGCTTATCACTAATGACTTTTTCCAAATGTGTCATCGCAAAATTTTCAAAAAATTTACCATCATATTAGACAAATTTTTTAGTGATTTTAATTAATATTTCTAGAAAACTTGGTAACACGACTTAATCGATAGTCACATAAAATCACGTAAAGGCTATACCGCGCACTTACTCGTGCCGGTCGATGGGGGATAAAAGCAAGAGCCATTTTGGGTAATAAAAATCCTGTAATCACTTAGCTTTTTTTGCCAATTCAGGTTTATGATATTGCCATGTTCCAGTGATGCATATGCAATGCACTTTGCCCATTTTGGCTTCTTTCCGGTATCGTATCGTGAAGAGTCATTACTGTCCTGTGCACACGTGTCAGCCTAGATTCCTTTGAATGAAGAGTTGTGTCTGTACACAGTACTCTTTCATGTATTTGCGCAGAGAGAGAGAGAGAGAGGGAGGAAGAGAGAGAGAGAGAGAGAGAGGAGGGAGAGGGAGGGAGGGAGATGGAGAGAGAGAATTAGGGCAACTGGAGCAAAACTGCAAAGGATTAACCACCAGCATTCGAATCTCTCCGCCCCAAAACTCGCAGGATATACTCCATCATTTTCCTCTCACTCAGATCGCGGCAGACGTAATTGTCGTCTTGAACTTTTAAATTATCAATCAGTGTGGTTTTTGCATCGTTTCACTTCTCATATCATGGACAAATCACCCTCCGGAACCAAGTCCTCCGACCAAAAGCAGGACGTAGTGATCCAGGATCAGGGAGATGCGTCCCCCCCAGCCACGCCGCGTGCTGGAACCGGAGGGACTGGTGGCGGTTCTTCTGCTGTGCCCCCTGGTGCCGGCAGTGGCAATCCTCCTCCTCCCTCGTCCCCGGCAGGGAGCCCAAAGGATGGCGGCGAAGGGGGAAGGACCATGAAGCCGCTGAGTGCAAAGGGGAAAGAACCGGCCCTCACAGCCGGTTCCTGCGCCACTGCTGCAGGGTCTCCTCCACCCCCAGGCGAGAGCCTGGAAGGCGGAAAAGCAGAAGGGGAGGGCCTCCAAAAGAAGAGGAAGAAGCCGGCGTCTGACGATCCAGAATTGCCGAAGCTGTGCAGCATCTGTAGTAAGCCGTTCAACGGCTGGAAGGGACTCTTCGGACATATGCGCAGCCACAAGGACCGGCCGTGGCGGGGCGTCTTCCCTCCGCCGATATCACCTCCAAAGGAGCAGGGGCATGGAGAGCAGGCGGAGGAACTCACATCGACCTTGTTGGACATAGGGCAGAGGATTCTGGCCGAACAAAAGGGGTGCGAGACCGAGGGTGATGGCAGCGCCGTGGCTGAGGGCAGCGCTTCTTCTTCGTCTTCGTCAGCAGAGGCTCGGAGGAAGAAGATCCACATGATGTTGGATCTGAATAAGGAAGCACCCGAAGATGGTGATGAAGAGGGAGGTGGCGACAACGGTGGCGCTTAAGTGGAGTCCGTGAACGTGCATGCATGCACGAAGAGAGTAGATTCTACTTTGACTGGCGTTTGTACTTCCATTTGAATTTCTGAGTACAAGCAGTGAATGCATGCATCGCATGAGACGCATAAGACTGTTTCATCTTTTTATTTGGAGGCCGAAGCATGAGGCTGTTCTTCATTCGTGGTATTCCTGGATTTATCTCTATTAAGAGATTGCGTCTTGAGTCAGTTTTCTGAGTTTAAAGGATTGGGGTTTGTATTTTCCTTATTTTATGAATTGATTATTGAGTTGGACAAGCATGGAGACTATTGTTCTGGTTGAAATGATAGCCGTGATATCTTGATTGTGAGTTCTGGATATGTGCTCTATGTTTTATATACATGGGCATATGGTTCGTCCTTTGCTACTTTCACTATAGAGTTCATTGACTACAGAAGATTATATGATGATGATCTTCTTCCACTGGATCTACGATTTGCCTAACTTGTGATTGAAGATGTCGGACACTTCATATTCTGATGGAGCTACACATGTATCATTGAATTAGTTGATGGTAAATATGAGGACTTTGTGGATTCAATTACTCTTCTTCTTGTTACTTAGATTGAAATGATGGCGACGTTGCTGCTGATAGATATTCTTCGTGCTTAGGTTACATTGTTGTTCCTACTACTAGCTACCTAGTACTCAATGAATGCATATGAACAAAGGTGTTACGGGTGGATATAACCTAGTGTTATTTAGATGTACTAGATCTTGTTATGAAGCAGTATTATTTGAGTTAATAGATTTATGTATTGTGGAAAAATCAATAGTATTATGTCATTTTTTTCTAGATTGATTACTTGTTAATGAAAGATTATATTGGGTTTTCACTATATGACATTGATAATTATCTTAGAGGATATTTTCACTACTTTTTTAGTGGGGTCATACTTCTCACTATTTATTGTTGTAATCACATAGCAATATGATCAGTATAGTTGTAGTATTGTTTTTGATACTATCACTAGTTTTTTGCTTTATATTTAGATGTCATAGTTTTTGTTATGAACCTATATCATTCGAGTATATAGGTTTATATAGTGCAGAAGAATATTTAATATTAAGTTTACTTGATTACTTGCTTTTGAATGAGAATTATCGAGGGATGTGTTCACTACTTTCAAAGTAGGGATCTTACTTGTCATTGTATTGTGATCGCCATCACATAGTAGTGTGTTATGGTCATTATTATTGTTGCCAATGTTATAAGTAATTATATGTTTGATGAATACATATGAACAAAGTGTATGATGTGCGGTGTGATATATGGATGTATTAGTTTTTATCACGACCTATTTCATTTGAATAAATAGGTTCACATATTGCAGAAAAATCTTTAGTCCTAGGTTTCCTCTACTTTTTGAGAGGAGATCCTACTTCTCACTATATAGATGATTGTCATCACTATGGTAGTGTGATCAATATAGTCATTGTAGTCGATGTCACTGTTATCACTAATTTTCTACTCGATGAATACATATAAAAAATGTGTACGATGTGCCCCATGATATTCGGGTGTACTACTTTTGTTATGAACTTGTATTATTTGAGTAAATAGGTCTATATATTGTAGAAAGATCTTTAGTATTGGATTTTCTTAATTACTTACATTTTGAATGGGAATTTTCTATTGGATTTTCACTATATCACATGGATAATTACTTAGAATGGTGTTTTCACTACTTTTAGAGTGGAAATCCTACTTCTCACTAGATATATGATTGTCATCGCATAGTAGTGTATTTTTTTTTATCGCTAGTTTTCTGCTCAAAGAATATAAACAATGTGTTCAATGTGCTCCGTGACAGTGAATGTACTAAATTTTGTGATAAACTTATATTATTTAAGTAAATAGGTTTTTATATATTATAGAAAAATATTTTGTATTAGAGTTTTCTTGATTACTTACTTTTTGAATGTGAATTATCTTGCTGGATTCTCATTATATAATATCGACAATTATCTTAAAGATTCTTTTCACAACTTTAAAAGGAATCCTATTTCTCACAGTATATATGATAATCATCACATAATAGTGATAACGTAGTCATTCTTATTTTTGTTGACGTTATGACTAACTTTTTACTTGAAGAATACATATAAATAATGTTTATGATGAGCCCCATGATATTCAAATGAACTAGTTTTTGTTATTAACCAATATTATTTGAATAACTAGGTTTATAAGTTGCCAAAAAACTTTTAGTAGTGGGTTTTCTTGTTTACTTACTATTTGGATAGGAATTGTAATAATGGGTTTTCATTGTATAACATTGATAATTATCTTAGTTGACGTTTTCACTACTTTTTGAGCAGGGATTATACTTCTCACTATAAATATGACCGTGATCAGTTAATAATATGATCAGTATAGTTATTGTTATTTTTCTTTTTTTATGTTATCACTAGTTTTCTACTTGTGTGTGTGATGTGCCTTGGACATTCGAATGTACTGGTTTTGGTATGAACTTCTATTATTCAAGTGAATAGGTTTATATCTTGTATAAAAATCTGTAGTGTTGTGTTTTCTTAACTACTTATGTTTTTAGCGGATATTATCCTATTGAATTTTCACTATATGATATTGACAATTATCTTAGGGGAATTTTTTATCACTTTATGAGTAGGGATCCTACTTCTTGCTGTATATTTGATTGTTATCTTATAGTAGCGTGATAAGTGAAGTCATCATTATTTATTTTTTATGTTATTATTAGTTTTCTATTCGAAGAATACACATAATCAATGTGCTCGATGTGCCCCATGATATTCAAATGTGCTGAGTTTTGTGTTGAAACTTTATATCATTTGTGTATATATGTTTATATATTGCAAAAAAAATTTAGTATTGGATTTTTTTTGTTTACTTTCTCTTTGAATAAGAATTATCATTTTGGATTTTCACCTTATGATATTGACAACTATCTTGGAGGGATACTTTCACTATTTTCTGAGTGCAAATTCTACTTCTCGTGATCATCACATAGTAGTGTAATTGATATAGTGATCGTTATCATGGTTTTCTCTTTGAGAACAACACATAAACAATTTGTATACAAATGTACTAGTTTTTGTTAAGAACTTATATTATTTGAATGAAAATCTTTTGTTTTAGGTATCTAGGTTATTTACTTTAATGTGAATTATCCTATTGAGTGTTCACTCTATGACATTGATAATTATTTTTAAAATGTTTTCACTACTTTCTGAGTGGGAATTTTAATTCTCATTATATATATGATTATTATCACATGGTAGTATGATAAGTATAGTCATTGTTATTGTTATTGATGTTATCACTAGTTTTCTACTCAATGAATGCATAAAAAGAATGTGATTGGGTATGGATCTCGAACACAGTTAAACCATATATGTCTAAACCCGATTTTGTTGTGAACTCCAGTTGTGATTAGAATAGATATGGACCATGTGAAAAGTTATTGGCTATGGACTTTTATAAAAACCACTTTCGTTTGTAATTTATTTGTGCAAGCACATTAGATCAAGGGTGGAAGCGGAACAAGGGCTAGAAGAGGAGGACAATGTGGTAGTAAAAGGCTAATTCTGCTCCTTATATCCTTGAATCAAGAGGACACTGCATTTCACTTTGTATGCTTGTTCATATTATTTAACTAGCACCTTATGAGGATGTGTTCATTCATAGTTTCTACATCGTCTTTCATTTTTCATCATTAACTAGACTTAGGACTGCCTAACGACATGCTTAGAAAGCCTTTTTCTGCATATAAGCATGCCATACTTACTCATTTTATTGTTTGATACTTTGTTTGTCAATTCTTTCCAACTAAAATTTGATATGCCTACCTCTGTGGCTGATTGAAATGTTTCTTCCCTTTAAACTTGGAATTGTTTACCATGTCATTTGCTAGTTCTTTAGTATTTGTGATTTTATTTCTAGTTAATTGTGATTGATGATCGAAACTGAATAGATGCCTAAGTTGCCATTGGACAAGTCAAGAATACAGGAATGGTGAGGAGGAGGTGTTTTCACTTTTTCCTTTAGAACCAAACCCTTTGCTAGAAAACTTTTGAGTGACAACGCATGATCATTTGGTAGTGAAGGTATCATGCAAGAGAATGGCAATGGAACTTCATGTGATATAGGAATCACGTAAGATGATGATATTGTTGAGACAATTCATTGGTGCTTTCAGATGTCCAGCAAGATATAGGAATCACGTAAGATGATGATATTGTTGAGACAATTCATTGGTGCTTTCAGATGTCCAGCAACCGCTCATGCAAACTGACTTGGAAAGAAAATTGTAGATAGTTTAAGTTTAAGGTACGAGAAGATTACATGTTTGACCTAAGAATTGCATGCTATTCCACAAACAAAATAACGTGGGGGTTGTCTCTTTCTCTCTTACCGCCTCAAGTTACGTTACATCGACTTATATTTTGTCTGGATGACATTTTTTATGGGGCCTACTAGAATAAGGGTCCTTTAAGCTATGACGGCAACAATGATTTACATCAAGTAAAACATCCGAATCGATGAGATGGCACAAGGGGGTCGTACTTAGAACCGTGTTTTTTTTTTTCCTTTTTTGTTGGTGAACGATGTTATTAAAACCTTACAAATCTTGTCATCTATTGAATTTAAGTCTTTAGTTTGCATATGTAGCATAGATCCGGAGTAATTTGCATGCAATTAATAAGATTTGAGTGAGTAACCTCTGATTTCTAATTTGGAAATCCTTCAATACCTAAATTAACTATGACAACCCTAAGTGATTGCCACACATTATCTTTAGGAAAGTGAGATCATCTTTTCATAATGCAAAGACAATGACAACAAAGACGATGATGCATAATGTGATTTTGTACCTAGAATTATGTTATTGTTGTGTACCCTTCACTGACTCGATTTTGACATTTGTCTTGTGATTCCTTGGATGCAACAATTTTGCATTCTTCAGTGAAAACCTCCCACAAATCTCTAGTTAACACAATATTTTTTCAACTAAGTAATTTGAAAATGCATGGACTGAAAATTAGAAGTGACTACATCATGCATTGGGATTGTGTTCTTAATCCCATCTAACTTCAATCTTTTTTTTTTTTGGGTAAAAGTAACTTTAATCTCGTTTTTTCTTCTCTAGGTTGACAAGTTGGTTAAAAAACACTCTGTGAAGCACAAGCCTACCTAACAAGAAACCTTTCGTATGTCACTTCTACTCCACTGTCGTCACTTCTTCAAAAGTGACATGGAGTCTACCTTCCAAAAGTGACGTGGAGTTTACCTTCCCTCGATAGCCCCTAGAGTTTCCAAGCAAATATTTTTCTTCCCCACTTAGGAGGAAATACCTCCAAAGTTTACGTCCTAAAGTGTTAAAAAATAAACTTTTAAGAATATACTCAGGTTCCAACTTCAATATGGTTTTTTTCTTCTTTATTTTGTTCGTTGTACATTACATTTTTCTGTAATTCCTTTATTTTTTTTATATCATTTTATCGGTCTTCTCTCGATTGTCTTGTCTACATTTTTCTTCTATTCTAATGACCTTCTTGGAGTACATGCACTTCTGTCCTACTAACAATTTGCTTGACAGTATCTCATTAGCTAAATTAGACACTTAAAACCTTCTGTAGTTTCCCAAATAATAATAATAATAATAATAATAATCTTTCCGTTTACTATTTGTTTACTACAGATTGCATACAACGAAATTTTGCAGAACAGTCCTGGCTTCATGAAATTGAAAAAACCATCGCCTCAGTCTACAAGCATCATAGTCCCAGACAACTTCAGCTCTCTAACACTGCAGAAGCTGATCATACTATGTCACTCATGTGTTATCTTACCATATCTGCGCCGTACGCAGAATCAGGTTATTCAGCAAATCACACGGAGATAACCTTTTTGGACGATGAACTGTTGAAGGAAAGGATATAAGAAGGTTATAATGCAAAAGAAAGCAAGGATATAAGCAGGACGAACTCTCAAGCGAGGAGTTGCAGAATCATAAGGAGTAGAGTAAGAGGGAAAATAAAGATTTTCCTATAGACGGAACATGTAAGAAGGTAGTAAAGATGTTTCCTTAGGAAGAAAATAATCAGGCCATTGGAGAATGCCGCGACAATGTTTAATTAGGAGAGAAATAATCAGTTTCTACAATTGATGTACATATGGGACTAATCTGTACTTGCAATGTATAGCAATTGCTGTCTCCCAATTCAGTAACTACCCTACTTTCATGTGAAACTCCGGCTCGGTCTTTCCATTTAAATGACCCAATAACAAAACCATCATCCACCATATATAAAGAGCCCCTGACGCGGCGACTATCAGCAAATACATGATATATGCGGTTGATTTGTGTTTGTTTTATTGACAGGCGTGAGGAGGAAGGTTTCACAGATGTTTCTTCTTCTGCAAATAAGAGTAGCTTCTCTGAAAACTGAGCACTGCCCACACCAAGTGCCATAACCCCATGTCAGGCCAAAGAGCATCAGGGGCGTATAAGGGGCAGTAAGTGGTTTGCCAAAGAAGGAAATTGCTTAGCCGAGTCTCCCCTGAACTTCTTATGACTGTCCGGATCAGGCGCCACAGCCATGTACATATACTTCTCGATATCCACCAACTTTATGATTGGATACTTGTGCATCTTCTCAATATCATCTGTTTTTTCTTGATGTGATCCCTGTTCAACATGTTTGAAGATACCATTTTTCATCTCCACCCCCTCGACTCTTTTGACTCCACAATTGGAAGGGGAAGTAAGCACTTCTAGTTCATCCAGCTGACCATTCATTCCCTTGATGTCGTCATTTCCTTCAAAAGCATCAGCTTCATCTAGCTTATCTTCACAGGATCTTTTGATGGCATTCACTATTTCGTCGCGGGAAGTATAGGCCACACATATCAAAAGCACAGTCTTGTTGTTACTTGCAGTAGCCTTCATGGCCTTCTCTGCTGCAATCCGAACATTCCCATTCAAAAGTCTCAAGTTCCCTATGAAGTAAATCCTTATGCCATATTGATCAAGAAAACTTCCTGTCTTGAGCAATTCCTCAATTTTTTCCACCATTAAATCCATCAGGCATTGGACCTCATCAGGCCATCTTTTGAAATTGTCGATGCTGAAGGCATAGACTGTTACATACCTTATCCCCAAATCATAGCCGTAACCAAGAATAGTTATGAGAGATGAAAATCCGGTCCAGTGGCCATCCCCTTCTACTAGGTTTTCCCTCTTAGCATATCTCCTGTTTCCATCCATGATGAAGGCGACATGACTGGGGATGGAGCCCACTGACAGGGCTTTGAACAAGCACTTTCTCAGAAAACCACATAGTTTCCATGATTGTACTGCTGCTGCTGCTTTCATGCTGCATTATATGTTCCACATGCAAATTCAGCCAATTAGTGCAAACATGTCTGCAGAAGACAAATTCATGCTCAGACAATGCAAAGTGCGATGTCCCAGTGTTAAATCAAGAAGAGAGTGGATAATGTTCCAAAAGGATTGGAGTTGAAAGAGAACGGTTAGGTGAGAACTATACAATTCAGAAGGAAGTATAGTAGAACACACAAAGCCAACATGAACAACGGTTAGGTGTGTCCGTACTAGGAAAGAAATCCCAATGAGGCAAAATGCTCTCATTATGTCTTCCTTTAGCTATAATCAGCATGCTGTTTTTCACTTGGTTTCTCTAGAAAGGAGACAGCATATTTTGTGCACTAATGTGGTTCCAATTGCAGCAGAGTTTTACTAAGTAATAGCAACCTCTCACGATGAATCCAGCGATTGCTTAAATGGCAACCATAAATGTCGTATCGCTAGATGAACTGTTCTCCAAGCATATTTTGTGCACTAATGTGGTTCCAATTGCAGCAGAGTTTTACTAAGTAATAGCAACCTCTCGCGATGAATCCAGCTATTGCCTAAATGGCAACCATAAATGTCGTATCGCTAGATGAACTGTTCTCCAAATCTTGAAACAAGAAGCATATTATCGATGGACCACTACTTGCATTTAACACCCTACGCTCGTATAAGAAAGGAAAGCATCAGCTTTCTAGTAGCACTAAGACGACGGCTCCCAAAGTTAAGCTGTCAATTGGCATTAACTTAATGAACACTGGAGGAGAAAGTAAAGCCCAAAACTCCACCACTTGGTTGCTAAATTAAAAAATTCATGAAAATTAACCATTTTTCCCAGTCCCCATCTGCGATGACCACCATATTTGGAATCCAAGCCCAATTTACACCTCCCCCCAGGCAAAAAAAAAACTCGCATTTTGCTGACTAGCTCGCCCTATTCAAATCGATAGGGGATGATCATAAGTTAAGGGCTTATGAATCCTTCAGATTAGAGGAATTTACACATTGATTCAGAAAATCACCACCATGCACGCAGGAAGTAGATATCTGAACATACTACTCTTAAAAAGAAAAGAGCCAAATGAAACTTTTAGCGCGATCCTTTGTTCAACAACGAAAACATCACAAATTTTCGACAAGTGCACTGCAAACTATTCGTTGACTAATGCTCACTCGACATTAACTCCATCGCCAACTTGGGCATAATTTATTTACTTTTTAGATGGCAGGATAAAACTCTAGCCATGTAAATGCAGATAATGCAAAGAAAAATCTCAAGATAGCAGCACCAGGTTCGAACGTCATCATCCTGAACGCGAATAAGTTACTCGTATTACCAGAATTTGACAAGGTTGAAATGAAAAGGGAATTGAAAAGCGAGATTCAGATGAAGCCACTGACGAAAAATAAAAAACCCGCCATCAAAAATGGAGAAGAACCTCCGGACTCAAGGCATCTCAGAAAAATGCACATGAACATAACAACAACTCGACTGAGAAAGAGGACAAAAACGGTGAGCTTTGCCGCTTACCCCACGGTCTTGCGCGGGGAATCTCGTGAAACTTGTGGCTGATTTGCTTCTGGGATTCTGCGAGAGACGGTTTTTCAGAAAACTGGAAACTACCAGCCCCCAAGAAAGGCAATAACTGACAAAGGCCCTGGAATTTCCAGGGCACTGAATTTGTGAGGTCGTTGTTCGTCGCTTTGAAACAAGGTATCGCGAAAGCATGGACATGGGCTCACTTTCCACTCATCAGTAAAGACGCCCGTATGAACTCATCCTCTCCCATGAAGACATTGATGGCTTCTATTTTATCCAAATGATGATAGTGTTGACAAATGAGCGATAAGACGTGTCACATTAGGAAGTGAAAATTCTACTAATAAATTTAACGAATCCGTTAGATTTGCCAATGTACATACATTTTAGGACATGTATCATATTTATCTAGCGCTGTATTCGCAACCCAATCTACCTAAATCCATTCATTTGTAACTTTGCATGGATGTAAGTGAAGGGAAAAAAAGAGAAAACTTATGAGAACATTATTTGTTATGAATGGGTTGCGACCGATCCATAGACTAACTCTCATATGGTCTATGGAAAATGATAGATGCGGTGGTTAGGCTTTTAAATAATCTCACTCAAGCTTTGCTTACAACTAAAAAATTATTAAGTCAGTCGTGCATGTGAACTCAGTGCATTCTAGCCTAATCGTCTAAGAAAAATTAGGGTCCGTAGAGGGACCCACTTCCTCGAGATCTTAATCATTTATTAGATGCTTCCTTTTGAATTGGCTGTTGCCTTTGTTACTCAGCCTCATACATTCAATGATAAAGAGAGATGGATCACATTCGCTCTTGAATCACAATGCAATCCCAATCTATAATTGAAAAAAAAAAATCAAATGAGGATCAACTTTTCCTTGCCATCAATGGTCCAAAAACCATACGTAGGGTTGGCCAACCTGGGCAAGTAATTAAGGAGAGTGGAAGGAGAACTTAAATTTAGGGTCCGTTCGTTTCGCGAAAAATGACTTTCGGGAAAATGTTTTCCGAATTTTCGAGTGTTCGTTTCACGGAAAATGAACTAGTTATAAGGAAAATGTTTTCCATCATTAAAAAAAAACAACCTTTAAAGTGAGGAAAACGTTTTCCACTTTTCACTTTTCATGACTTCTTACCTCTTATTTCTTTTTATTAATACATTTTCGTTTTATTTTTATGCTTTTTTTTTTTTTTCTTTTTTTAAATCTTTTTTAATTTCTTTTCTTTTCTTTCTTTTCTTTTCTTTCTTTCCTTTTCATCTTCTTCTTTGGCGGTGGTCAACAACCGGCCACGACGGCGTCCGGTGATTGGCCGCGGCCGGCGACCTCGCTGGCCTCGCCAAATCGGGCGAGGCGGAGCTCTCGCCGGCTTGGGCGGAGCTCGCGGCTCACCAAATCCGGCGAGCTGGGCGGGGCTCGGGCCTCGCCCGAGCTCGCGAACCGGGCAAGCAGAGCTTGGGCTCGCCCGGATCGGGAGCTCGAGCTCTGCCGCCGGATCCGGCGAGCTCGCAACTCGCCGAGCTTGGCGAAGCTCGCGCGTAAGCTCGAGGCCAAGCCTTGAGCTCGCCGGATCTAGCCACCGGGTCTTGGTCGGCCACGGGGCCCGGCCATCGTCAGCGAGGAAGGAGGCGGCGGCGGCGGAATGAGGAGGAAGAAGGAGGAAGGAGGCGGCGGCGGAGGAAGGAGGAGGAAGAAGGAGGAGGAACGAGGAAGGAGGAAGGAAAAGAAAAGAAAATAAAAATAAAAATAAAATAAAAAATCGATTTTTTAAAAATATAAATAATTAAAAATTCATTTTAAAAAATATATAAAAAATAAAATTAATTTTTTGGTCAATAAAAATATTCAAATTTAATTTTTAATAATTTTTCCCAAACAATTAAATGAGCTAACGAATGGTAGAAAATATTTTCCACTTAAATTTTAGGTTTTAGCCGAACACTGGAAAATAGTCATTTTCTTGGAAAATGACTTCTAAGAAAATATTTTCCGGAAACATAATATTTTCCGTGAAACGAACGGACCCTTAAAGTAACTGAAGTTATACATTGCTGCAGCAGCGAGGGAATTTCAGGCGTTGAAATTCTTGCTTTTCTCCCCATTCCACTTGATTTATTATTTTTGGTTAAAACTGCTCTTACCGAGAGGCCTCTACTTTTGGCTTTTTCCATTAATAGAGAAATCTTCAAATTCCTCATGATTAATCTTTTATTTACCAATTTTAGTAGTCGTTGAATAACAGTTTTGCCCTTCTTATGATATGATCTTGCGCCAAAAATGATGTCCCCACCGGTAGAATGAAATTTCTGTGATTGCTGACGTAGGAAACCTCTTTATTGATATACATCTCATCAATATATTGCTGTTGCTGAGTATAATTTGTTTGAAAAACAAGCCGAAGCTATACTTGACACAAGTTTAAGAAGACTCACTCTTTTGGAGGTACCCAAAAAATGGAGCATAAGTCATGTTTTTATTTTGATCTTGTTCGTTTGTGTTGATAGCATTTTTTTTGTGTTCGTGCTGCCCAGAGAAAGAAATTTGTTGATGAAAGCAAATCATTGATGGAACAATTTCTTAGATTAGAGGAACTCTTGTCTAGCAGAAAAAACATATTACAAGTAACTAGTTGTTCAATAGGTGCAACAATATGCGTTGTTTGTAGATTTGAAAGAATCTAAAGATCTAATTTACTGATTATACTTATGCATCTGTTATTGTTGTTTTAGTTTTACTGCCTTTCGTTTGGATTTGCTTGCAGTGATTGTTTCAAGTAGGTGCCTAACTCATTGTTTCACTGCTGATATAGATTATGCCCCTTGAGTGAAGGATTTTGGATAAATAATTTATGTGGTGATAAGAAATTTTTTATTACTGTTTATTCCTGTTTGATATGTGAATATTCCCAGTTGATAGAACAAGAAACAAATGAACTTAAGAACAAGTTTGCTGCTCCAAGGCGTTCACTATAAGAGGAGATTGAAATCGGTCATTCCAAATGAAGAAATGCTGGTTGTACTTGATATGCTTGTGTTTATTTTGCCAAATTGCATCTTTTAGGGAGTTCTTCATATTTGACCTCTATTTTGAAGATTGTTGATATGAGTAAGACCTTGTATGAGTAGACTCTGCCATGCATACGCACCATGTAGTTGGAGTTAGGATCAAATACAGATGATTTCTTATTCTTCCAAAGACATTAAATATTCATGTTGGGCTCAACATGAAAATGTTATCCAGTGCTTTCAGTCGACCTCTATGAAAAATCCAATAAGCAAAGTCAGCAAAAAAGAACAAAAAAGGCCTGACTCAGTCAACCGTGGTGGCATTGTAGGAGTAGGCATTGTACATGGAGAACCAACAATTATGGACATCTATGGTGGCTGGTTGCTGCCTTACTTTGTGACCCAATCTGTTTTCAGCTTTACCAATTTTCATTTGCAGCTAGATTACCTGCATAGTCATCCCACGACCATTCTTATTCATTACCTTAACATGTCCCTTTGATATTGGGGACAAGAATAGAACCATCGTTGTTGGAATACCTACATCTCCTCTCCATCTCCGTCCTCTCTCTTGTCCAAAGTCAACTTCGATAACAATTGCTCCTTAATTGCTAAGTAATACTATTAGCCTACATGAAGTATGGTTGAGCCACTAGGTGGGGTGTGGAGGCAAGAGTCATGCAGATTGATGGTGGTTAGATTTCCAGTCAAATATGGAAAACACTGCAATAGTTCAGGTTATTTAGCCTAATAGTGAAATTGTCGCTTTGAGTGAAAAAGATTACATGAAAATGATTAGACTAAACACCTTCAATCTCCAGAACCGGGGGACCATTGGCATATCTTGTTGGAAAATTAAGAGTCAATAATGCCATGTCTGACTTCATGTTTGTCATGCACATGATCATGTTCTTTACTTCAGGTTATAGCGAGTTCATTGCATATGATAACTTTTTTATGTATTCATTTTTACGACATCTCCAGAATTTTGAGTTGAGAGTGTTGACCCATTAATTGTTTAAAGCTAGTATTGCAGGTTGGGAACTTCCAGGGGATCATTGACCACGTGTTGATAGTGATGTTGAGATATTTGTTGTACTCTATTTTGATCTATCTTAGTATAAGTTGCGACTTCTCAATCGATCCTGTCTACCTCCTGGTTGTTGTGGAAAAATCTGCTCTAGCTTGGTTGTAAGAGTAGCTTGGTCATTGTGATTACTGTTTACTTGTCACTTTAAGCTGTTTCTTCTTCTTCTTCTCCAAATAAGACTAGCTTCTCTGAAAACCGAGCACTGCCCACACCAAGTGCCATAACCCCATGGCAGGCCAAAGAGCATCAGGTGTGTATAAGGGGTAGTAAGCGGTTTGCCAAAGAGGGAAATTGCTCAGCCAAGTCTCACTCGAACTTTTTATGACTATGTCCAGATCAGGCACCACCGCCATGTACATATCCTTCTCGATATCCACCAACTTTATGATTGGACACTTGTGCATCTTCGCAATATCATCTGATTTTTCTTGACGTGATCCATGTTCAACATGTTTGAAGATATCATTATTCATTTCCACCCCCTTGACTCTTTTGACTCCGCAATTGAAAGGGAAGTAGGCACTTTAAGTTCATCCAACTGACCATTCATTGCCTTGATTTCTTCATTTCCTTCGAAAGCATTAGCTTTGTCTAGCTTCTCTTCACAGGATCTTTCGATGGTGTGCACTATTTCTTCATAGGAAGTATCAGTCATGCATATCAAAAGCGTGTTATATACCTTATTCCCCAATCATAGCAGTAACCAAGTATAGTCACGAGAGATCAAAATCCGGTCCTGTGCCATCCCCTTCTACTAGGTTTTGCCTCTTAGCATATCTCCTGTTACCATCCACGATGAAGATGACATGACTGGGGATAGGGCCCACTGACTGGGCTCTAAGTAAGCACTTCCTCATAAAACCACAAATAGTTCGCATGATTTTACTGTTACTATTGCTTTGTTACTGCATTTTTTGTTCCACAAGCAAATTCAGCCTATTAGTGCAAATGATGACCTACAAAAGACAAATTCATGCTTAGACACCGTGAAGAGCGATGTCCAGGCATAAAATGAAGATGAGAGTGGATAATGTTCCAAAAGGATTGGATTCAAAAGAGAACGGTTCGGTGAGCAATATACAATACAGAAGAAAGCCTAGTAACAGCACAATGCAAAGCCAACATGAACAACTGATGTGTGTTTGTACTAGGAAAGGAATCCCAATGAGGCAAAATGCTTTCATTATGTCTTCCTTTAGCTGTAATCGGTTTGCTGTTTTTCACTTGATATCTCTAGAAAAGAGACAGCATATTTTGTGCACTAGTGTGGTTCCAATTGCAACAGAGTTTTACTAAGCAAAAGCAAACTCTCATGATGATTCTAGCAATTGCTTAAAACGTGACCACAAATGTTGTATCGCTAGACCAACTGTTCTCCACATCTTGCAACAAGAAGCGTATTATTGATGGACTACTACTTGCATTTTACACCTATGCTTCTCTAGGAAAAGAAAGCGCCAGCTTTCAACTAGCACTAAGACGAAGGCACCCAAAATTAAGCTGTCAATTAGCATTAACTGAATGAAAACCGAAGGAGAACGTTCAGCCCAAAACTCCACAACTTGGTTGCTAAATTTAAAAATTCGTGAAAGTAAATCATTTTCCTGGCACCCATCTGCAATGACAATATTTGCAATCCCAACCCAATTTACTTCCCTAGACTTGCATTTTGCTCTGACTATTCAAAGGGGATGATCAGATTCATAAGTTTTAGCGCTTATGAATCCTTCAGATTGGGGAAATTGCCCATTGATTCAGAAAGTCGCTACCATACCCACTGGAAGTAGAAATTTGGATATACACCTCTCAAAAAAAAAAAAAAAAAAGAGCCATTTGACAAGGCTGAAATGAAAAGGGAGATTCAGATGGAGCCACTGACGTAAATAATAATAATAATAATAATAATAATAATAATAATAATAATAATAATAATAATAATAATAATAATAATAATAATAGCTGATCAAAATTGGATAAAGTATAAAGCAACTAACTTCGAGCTCAAAGCATTTCAGAAAGTTGCACATGAACATAATAAGAACTTGAAAATAAAACATTGTTAGATGACTGAGAAAGAGGACCAAAATAGCTAGCTTTGTCGCTTACCCCATGATTTTGCCGGAGGAATCTCATGTAACTGCTGATGTTGTCTTGAATTTCACAATATTCAATCGGGAAATCTAGGAAGACTTGAAGATTGCAAGCTATTTGTTTCCTAATATATTTCCTAGATTTGGGTTTTAAATTTGATAATATCTTTATGGTGGAATTCATTTCCTACTAGGTTTAGGAAAGTGGGGAGATCTATTTATTTCAACATTATACCTTATACTCTTGTACTCTTGTGATACGCTCAAAATAAGAAATCATCTCTCTCTCTCCCGTGGACGTAGGTAGATTTTTTTTCTGAACCACGTAAATCTCCGTGTTCTTGATTATTCTTGTTTTCTTTCTCATCTAATTAGGGTGTTCTTCCGCACAACAATTGGTATCAGAGCAATCCAGATTCTCTGTTCCTGTATTGCGATTTTTAACTAGATGGTTGGAAAAGGTTCAACCGTTCGATTTGATATTGAACAATTCACTGGGAAGAATAGTTTTACACTATGGCGGAGAAGGATGAAGGATCTCGTTGATTCAACAAGGTTTATCAAAGGTTCTTCGGGAAGATCAAACAAGCCGAACACCATCACCGATGATGATTGGGCCGACATGGAGGAGAGGGTGTGCAGCGCAATCCGATTGAACCTATCGGATGAAGCCCTTCAATATGTAGCAGAAATCGAATCTGCTCCGAAGGTATGGCTCAAACTCGAAAGCATTTATATGACGAAATCTCTTACGAACAAGTTGTTCTTGAAGAAGAGATTGTATTCACTTTAGATGAGTGAAGGAGGAGATCTGTTGGAACACCTCAACGTGTTCAATAAGATGATTAATGAACTTACAAGCTTGGAGGCAAAGTTTGAGGATGAAGACATAGCGCTTCTACTACTGGCATCGTTGCCGAATTCGTTTGACCACTTGGTGACTATGCTCCTTTATGGCAAGGAAACCCTAGAGATTGGAGAGGTGACTACTGCCCTAATTTCAAACGACACCCGAAAAATGGCAAGTAGTTCAAAATCTTCAGGAGAGGGACTCTTTGCAAAGGAGAAAAGCAATCAAGGAAGAGGAAGATCAACGGATCAAGGATTGAGCAGTAGGGGTCGATCAAAATCCAAGGGAAGGTTCAAAGGAAGATGCTACGGGTGTAATCAGGAAGGGCATACCAAGAGATTCTTTACAAATAAGAACAAGAAAAAGAAGAAGAGCTTGGATGAGGCAAGTATAGCCGACAGCATTGAGACCAATGATGGGGATGTCTTGTCCATATCGTCGGGGAAGGACACCTTTGAAGATTCGTGGATCATGGACTCCGGATGCACTTTTCACATGTGTCTTCATCAAGAAGCCTTTGATGAGTACAAGGCATATGATGGTGGTTCAGTTCTCATGGGGAATGATACTTCGTGCAAGACTGTGGGTGTTGGAACCGTGAAAATCAAGATGTTTGATGGCATGATTAGAACCTTGGCAGACGTGCGTCATGTTCTAGGTCTAAGGAAGAATTTGATCTCATTGGGAGCACTTGAATCCAATGGATGCAAGTACACGGCTCAAGGTGGAGTCTTAAAGGTGATTAAGGGAACTCTGGTTGTTCTTAAGGGACAGAGGCACGGGAACCTATATCGACTTATAGGAACCACAGTGCAAGGTGGAGCATCTGTGTTCACGGATGCTGGCATGGAGATAGATAACACCTATCTATGGCATATGCGTCTCGGACATATGGGAGAAAGAGGATTGATGGAGCTTCATAAGAGGAATGCACTCAAAGGTATAGAAACATGCAAATTAGATTTCTGCAAATTTTGTGTGTTCGGAAAACAATGCAAAGTTCGGTTCAATGCTGTAACTCATACAAGCAAGGGCGTGCTCGAGTATGTACACACGGATGTATGGGGTCCTTCACCGGTAAATTCAAAAGGAGGGAATGAATACTTCATGACATTCATTGACGATTTCTCTCGCAAAGTTTGGGTCTACTTCATGCGACACAAAAGTGAAATCTTTGAAAAGTTCAAAGAATGGAAAGCTGAAGTTGAGACTTCAACGGGGAAGAAGGTTAAGTGCTTGAGATCGGACAATACAGGAGAGTACAAATCAGCACCATTCATGGAGCTTTGCAAGAATGAAGGGATTAAACGTCACTTCACAGTTCCAGATACGCCCCAACAAAATGGTATAGCGGAAAGGATGAACCGGACCTTATTAGAGAGAGCTCAAAGCATGAGGTTACATGCGGGCTTGAGCAAGGAGTTTTGGGCAAAAGCTGTTTGCATTGCATGTTATCTTGTGAATCGGTCTCCATCAACTGCAATTAAATGCAAAATTCCCGAAGAGGTATGGACTGGTAAAATTGTCGATTATTCTAATTTAAGAATATTCGGTTCTCTTGCTTTTGTACAAGTGCAGAGCTCAAAACGCTCGAAGTTGGATCCAAAAATCAAAACAATGCATATTTCTCGATTACGAGAAAGGAGTGAAAGGCTACAAATTATGGAATCCAAGTGAGAAAAAAGTTCTAACAAGCAGGGATGTTATATTCGATGAATCTGCAATGTTGAAGTCAAGTTGCGTGCCATGCGCGGCTGCTAAAGAGGAGAGTGATAAATCTATCGTTAAGGTGGAGCTTGAAACCAGAGAATTTGCAGAGAATGGCGAGTCATCCGATGAAGCTCCGAAAGTCAAAGAAACGGTAGAAGTTCCTCGTACCATTGCAACGGGTCGAGGAAGGCGCACTCCCAAAGCACCGGAGAGGTACGATTTTGAAGATATGGTTGCTTATGCTCTTACCGTAGGCTCTGGTGATCCAAGCTCCTACCATGAAGCTTTGAAAAGTGATCACAAAGAAAAGTAGATGACCGCAATGATGGAGGAGATGGAGTCGTTACAAAAGAACGAGACATGGGAACTTGTGAAGAAGCCCAATGATCGGAATGTCATTGGTTGCAAATGGGTTCTTCAAAGAAAGGAAGCAGCAATGGAGAAAGAGCAAGAGAGATACAAGGCCCGACTTGTTGCTAAGGGCTATGCACGAAGGAGGGGATTGATTACAACGAGATATTTTCCCCGTTGTAAAACACACATCAATTCGTGTTTTACTAGCTATGGTAGCCATGTATGACTTGGAGCTTGAGCAGCTAGATGTGAAGACGGCATTCCTTCATGGTGACTTGGAGGAGAAAATCTATATGGAGCAGCCCGAAGGCTTCAAGGTGGAAGGGAAAAAGGATCATGTTTGTTTGCTCAATAGATCACTTTACAATTTGAAGCAATCTCCGAGGCAATGGAATAAAAGGTTTGATTCTTTTATGCTTCGTATTGGCTACATGAGGAGTGTGCATGATTCTTGTGTCTACTACAAAGTTTTGGATGATAAGTCGCTTATTCCGATGACATGTTGATTGCTGCAAGAAAAATGAGAAATATTAATTCCCTAAAGTCTCAGTTAAGTAGTGAGTTTGATATGAAGGATCTTGGTGCTGCAAAGAGGATCCTTGGTATGGAAATTTTTCGAGATAGACATGCAAGTAAGCTTTGGGTAAATCAAAAGAAGTATGTTGAGAAGGTCTTGGAGCGATTCAACATGGGTAAAGCTAAACTGGTTAGTACACCCTTAGCAAATCATTTCAAATTATCTGAAAAACAATGCCCTGTTTCACATGAGGAAGTTGTAAAGATGTCTCGAGTACCCTATGCCAACGCAGTAGGGAGCCTCATGTATGCTATGGTCTGACTCATGCGGTGAGTCTCGTTAGCTGATACTTGAGCAATCCGGGTAAGGAGCATTGGGAAGCTGTTAAGTAGATCTTTCATTATTTGGCTAGAACTATCGGAATGGGTTTAATGTTCAGTTCCAAAGGAGGATCGATCAATTTAGCAGGTTATGTTGATACAGACTTCGCTGGTGATTTGGACAAGCAAAGGTCCATCACGGAATATGTCTTTACTCTTGGCGGTGGAGCTATTTCGTGAAAGGCAATGCTTCAACTTACTGTAGCATTGTCTACAACTGAAGCTGAGTATATGGCAGTAATTGAGGCTGTGAAGGAGGGAATATGGTTGACTAGTTTGGTCACGAGTTGGGTATAAAGCAAGAAAGTGCTACATTGTATTGTGATAGCTAGAGCGCAATATGTCTCGCGAATAATCAAGTGTTCCATTCTAGAACGAAACACATTGAAGTTTGGTACCACAAAATTTGAGAATTTGTGGAGAATGGTAGCATTACTTTGAAGAAAATCCATACTAAAGATAATCCTGCAGATATGCTCATGAAGACAGTTACTACAAAGAAGTTTAAGTCTTGCAGGGACTTGATTTCTCTCACTCATCATTGAAGTTGATGGAGGCCGCACCGTTCCAGGTGCGGGCGTACCTTTGCGAAGGTACAGTGGAGGGAGAGATATATTCGTTTTCTTGGTTCAAGTGGAGGCCTGTGGTTTATTCAAGCCAAAGGTGGAGATTTGCTGATGTTGTCTTGAATTTCACAATATTCAATCGGGAAATCTAGGAAGACTTGAAGATTGTAGGCTATTTGTTTCCTAATATATTTCCCAGATTTGGGTCTTAAATTTGATAATATCTTTATGGTGAAATTCATTTCCTACTAGGTTTAGGAAAGTGGGGAGATCTATTTATTTCAGCATTATACCTTGTACTCTTGTACTCTTGTGATATGCTCAAAATAAGAAATCTTCTCTCTCTCTCCCGTGGACGTAGGCGGATTTTTCGCCAAACCACGTAAATCTCTGTAGTCTTGATTATTCTTGTTTTCTTTCTCATCTAATGAAGGTGTTCTTCCGCACAACAGTAACTTGTGGCTGATTTGCTTCTGGGACTATAGGACAGACTGTTCTTCAGAAAAATGGAAACTACCAGCTCACAAGAAATGCACAAACTGGAAAGGCATGAAATTTCCAGGGGCATATTTGAGGCCGTCGTTCATCACTCCGAGACAGGTATACAAAAGCGTGGACATGGATTCGCTTTCCATTCACGGGCAAGAAAACCATCTTAGCTCGGCCTCTCAAGAAGACGTTTGATTGTTAACCATATCTGTTCGATCCTGATAATGATAATGTTAGTAAACGAGCCATCAGCATGAGACCCATCCGCCAAAATTTGCAAGCAAAGAAGGGAGGTGGGCGCAGATGGCGACTAGAGATTGCGGACAGAGTCCGCTTTTATTTCTCGTTCATTAAATTTGCTTCGGGCCTATGCATTTGACTGGACTTGGATAAAGAAAGATCAAGGCAAAAAAAGAAAAATAAAGAAAAAGCAGAGTGAGATCTCCAAGTGTTTTAGTGCTGAACCAGGAAAAATTATTTTGCAACTGCGGCGGACACAATGGAATTATAATTCCACAAATTTGATGGGTTCTTTAAGATTCTCGCCAATGTACATAAATTCTAGTACACGTGTCGCTTGCCTAATGCATTTCTCGCATCCAAGTCTACCTAAATTGGAAAGGGACAATCAATTATTTGAAACTATGTATGGATGAAAACGAAGGAAAAAGAGAGAAAATTAATGAGAAAAAGTATTTCCTATGCTAAAAGGTTATATTTGATGGGCTAAATCTAGTATGGTCTACGAAAAATTACAAGTGAGATAATTGCACTTTTTAAGTGATTTTGCCCAAGCTCATTAACACTGAAAACCTCGAAAAGTTTATTCAAGAAATCGTTTGAATTTGTTGACTCGGTAACTTAGTCGCATAAGCTACATATGAATTATCAACCAGTGCATCTTATTCCTTTATGATAATGGGCTCATATGAAATACAACAACATTGAGAATTATGATGCTTTAATGCACCTGAATCACTTGAAAAAAATTAAGGTCCACAAATCTACCCACTTCCTTGAACCCGATTCATTGTTACCTGTTAGATGTTTCAAGAGTATTGTAATTCAAAATAACCTCAGTCGTGTACCCTATTTTACTCAGCCTCACACATTCAATAATAAAGATATATGAAGCACATCACTCCCAGATCACCTCATGAAAAGCTGCAATACACAGATCTCGCAAAAAAAAAAAAAAAAATCATAATAGGATCAACTTTTCTTGGCCATCAATGCCCAAAAAACATGAGTAGGGTAGGCGTCGACTGGCAAGTAATCGAGGGAAGCGGAAGTCGAACTTTACGAAAAGTGGAATGCGAAGTTTGCGAGAACCAAGGAGCAAAATCCCTTAGCATACCATGCAATTGACTTGATGAACAAACACGCAGCCCCTGGGTTTGCCCAAGCCAAGAGTCTCAAGGAGAAAATAGGCAGGCTTCAACAAAATTGCCTTACGTTAAAGGACCGCCAAACTTTAGGTCAAGTTCAGCCTAGTCTTTAACATTTCAATTCACATTTTGAACTATGCAAAAATCACTATTGTTGACATATAAATTTTGCTATTCATTTAAGTTCAAATCGCTTAAAAAAATTAAGAATTAATTTTAACCCCTAAAAAATAATTTTCATTAAATTACATAAACATTAGAACATTAGCTAGTATTAAAAAATTATTTAAAAATTCGAAAAAAATACTAAAAGTAGCAAGGCCGGGCTAGAGACAGCCAAGCCTGGCCCCTTCTTCTTTTCCCTTTCCCTTCTCCCCACCTGGGCAGGCTCAGCCCATTCCCTTTCTTTTCTTTCTCGGTCCAGCCCGTCCCCTTCCTTTCCCTTCTCTTGGACGCTAGCTGAGGAACGACACGAAGGACAGGGAGAACAGGGCAAGCGATCACGCGAGATGCTCGGTCGGGGGCAGGCTGGCCAGAGGCAGCTGGCACGCCGCATCCCATGTGCGCCGGTTCATAAAAGGAGGGGGAGGAGAGACAGAGAGGGAGGCTTGGGTTCTAGAAAGCAAAATCTGGGAGAGAGAGCTCGAGAGAGAGCTAGCGAGAGAAAGCGAGCCACAGAGAGAGAGAGAGAGAGTGAGCTGGAGAGAGAAATTTCCAGAGGAAGTGGGCGAGCTTGAGGGCGAGGGTGAGCTCGGAAAAAGGGACTGGTCTTCTTCCTCCTCGGGGCTGGACGGAACGGGGCGGAGAGACCGAGAGGGAAAGAGTCCAGGCGAGGGGGAGAGCTTCAGCCGTGCCCGAGCCCCGCTGACGACCTCTTCCGGTCGACGCCATCGCGCCGAACTGGGTAAGTCTCTTGGTGAGCGCTCTGCTTCGGGTACGCCAGGCCGGAGTTCGCGGCCGTTCGGTTCACACGAACTCTGGCCCCGCCGGTCCCCCGTTAACCTTGTCATGCGTTCTAGTATGCTTTTTGTGTGTTCTAGTATGCCTTTTAGGAGTCTCGACCTGGGCTCGAGTCGCGGACGAGTCGGAAGTCCCTTGTTTATCTAGTGTACACCAACTGTTCGATGAATTGCTCCACTGGAGAGCCAAACTCGAGTCTCCGAACCGAAGCCCCGATCTTTAATATCTGTGTGACCTGTTGCCCCGACACCGTCGCCGTTGGTGTTTTTCTTGATTTTTGGTGGCATATCTCGTGTTGCTCGAGTGGGCCGTCGCGGGCTTGCTCCTCACCAGAGTTGATCCGACGAAACTAGAAACAGCCGGCCAACTAGTGGCCGGCGGTGACCAGCGTCAGTGGGACCGAACGACCGGCGCCGGATGGTGGTTTGGCGGCCCCCCAAAACGCCGGTAAGGGCTCGCCGTGGCGTTGGTTTTGGTTCGGTGAAGGTGGTGCAGAAGGAGGAAGAAGCTTCAGGTAAGGAGGCGTACAGGAGAAGAACACCAGAAGAGAAAAAGAGTAAAGGAAAAATAAAATTTAAAAAAAAAAAATTACGTTTTAATCGATCGGGTGTGGTCGGGGACGAGCGGCTTCAGGACCGTTCATCTCTGTTCATCCCCGAGCGTTCATCCGTGAGTGAGGGACCAAGATGAGGAGTTGGGCCCGATTAGGTTTTGATCGTTTTAGGGCTATTTGTGATACTTGGGCTTGAAAGGTTATTTTGGGGACGTTTGGGCTTCACTTAGTTTAGGATGGGCTAGCTGAAATAGAGAATGGAGTGGGCTTCTTTTTTCTTAAAAAAACTTTCGTGGGCCTTTTTGGTTAATTCCGAGTGGGCCTTAGAGATGGTCCGTTTTTAGCCCAACCCGGACTGATAGGGACCGGGCCGGTTTGGTCGGACCCGGTCAAGAGACCCGGTCCGAATTCTCTTTATAATATTAAAATTCGTTAAAAAAATTATTAATTGAAAAAATCATTAAATTAAAAAAGAGATTAAAAATGCTTTAAAACTTAAAATTTTAAAAAGAATTAAAATAATTAAAAATTAAAATAATTTCGAAAATTAAAAAATGTAGGGTTTTGTTGGAAATTGTCATGTCTTGTATTCTTAGTGTAATTAAGGCTTTTATTTGCTCGTTTATTGATTATATCGCATGTTTAATTTGCATATTTAATTAGGATCTTGGCTATTAATTGTTACTTTAATGATTGCGCACCCGCATGATCATCTCACATGTTAGTGAATGATATAAAATTAATCCAAACTGCTTAACAAAAATTATTTATTTTAAAATGAACAAGATTAGGTATCGAAAATGTACTAATTGGTCAATTAGTGTAATCAAGTCCCCGACCCTAGATTTTCTAGTTTCGTAGGAAGCGAGGAATACTCTCATGCCTCGCTTGATTTCTAGCCGACCCCAATAGGTTAGTGGTGACTCATTTTTGCAAAATTTTTAAAAATACCCAACATGAGTATGGGCTTGAAAGAGCCCACGCTTAATCATAGGTCCTAAGCCCATCTTTTAGGGATGGCAATGAATGGGTGAAGCAGGGAAGGCTCTGACTTTGAAGCTCGGGCTCAGGCAATAAAGAGAAAGAGGCGAGAAAGAAAGTCATGACTGTTTGGTCTGTGCATTCCTCATAGCAAGACCCTATGATGACTCACTTGAGGTTGAACCTGATCTGAGATCTCTCCCGTCTTTCGAAACCAAGTAATGAAGCCAACTCTAACCTTCGATTGATAGATTAAGAGCCCCGCCAAACCAATGAAAGCCATGATCCATGGGACACGCAAGTCCACTAACAAAGGCATAAGGGGGGTTGGGGGTGGAGAAGAGGAGAAGAGGAGATTAAGGATAGTCACTCTACTCCATAGGTAGTGGTAGCCCAACCAACTTCTTTCGCACCGCTTTAACAGCCCAAGAGAGAGCTCAGCGAGCGGGGACCCTGCCCCTAAACTTGTTCCCTCCCTCCAAGGGGGTAGGTCGCGACAGTAATGTGATTCATATGGAAATCAGATTCTGTACCAGGTTTTTCATTCAGAGTTTATAAAAAACTTCTAGCATTCGGTTGGGTCTTACCGTGTTTAGAGAATTCCTTAATTTCCAATAGGATCTGGCTTAGTTTTTAATTATGTATCTAATGCCTTCAAGTGGCCCATATACTATTTGCTTCTAGATACTTGGTTTAAGTCATAATGTCTACTTTGTATTATGATACAGGGGCGTGTATCAGGACTTATCCATTTGCATTATTTGAGATTGATCCATCTTGACTTAAAGCCTTAAAATGTCTTGATAAATGAGAATAGATCGTTAGTTGCTCAGCTATCTGCCATGGGCATTACTAAATGCCTTCCTGAATATAAATCCTCTCTGGGAACTCCAGCCACTGGTAAGCAGTCATGACAGCTCTGTTCAAACCTTTCATCTTCATGATCCCATCATAATCTGAATATATACAGAGGTATTTCGGTACCTAATCTTGTTATTGCATTACTAAATGCCTTCCTAAATAATTGATCTCCGATGTCTGTATTGCAAGATGTGGAAGCTTGGGATGGTAAGCACCTGAACAGCTTCTTCATAGGCATCAAACACACACGATAGATATGTTCAATTTAGGTTTGGTCTTATTCTTTTGCATTACTAAACATCTATTTGGTAAATGTTGAGAACGCGACATCAATATTGAGAACAACAAAAAGGACTTAGTCCTTGGTGGAGTTCATACCAGAAGCTCATGATTGATTTCACATTTACTAAAGTGGGATTATGAATTGAGATGAGTACCGTCATTTTTAATTTGCATCATTGCTATTTTCTTTATATTTTTTGATAGATTTTGTAACCATTGTTAATTTTTATTTCCCTATATCACTCAAATTTAATGAGTATTAAAGGTGGCCTGAAATTGTTGAACTTGGCTTAATCTCTTCCTCCTAGTGAGGCTCTACTTGATCATAAAAAAATGCGTCGATCCCATTAATTTATTTTGGTAATTGAGATTGACCATATGATTGTCTAAATGCCTTTGACAATTATGATATGCAAATGTAAGAGTGGGTTACCCTCCTAGTGTTGCCAGGAATAATCAGAATTTATATATTCGTAGAAGGGTAACCCACTTATAGCCCTAATAAACAAGCTTCCGACAATGATAATCTTACATTTGCATATCACAATTGTCAAAGGCATTTAGACAATCATATGGTCAACCTTTTCTCATGCTTCTAATCTCAATTACCAAAAGAAATGAATGGGATCAACGCATTTTTTTGATGATCAAGTAGAGCCTCAAGCCAAGTTCAACAATTTCAGGCCACCTTTAATAGTGATATAGGAAAATAGAAATTAACAATGGCTACAAAATCTATCAAACAACATAATAAAAATAGCATTGATGCAAATTAAAATTAAAAATGACAGTACTCACCTCAATTTATAATCTCACTTTAGTAAATGTGAAATCAGATTATGAGCTTCTAGTATGAACTCCACTAAGGACAAGTCTTTTTTGTTGTTCTCAATATTGATGTCGCATTCTCAACATTTACCAAATGGATGTCTTCCACAAGTAATGCAAAAGGACAAGACTAAATCTAAATTGAACATATCCATTGCGCATGTTTGATGCCCATGAAGAAGCTGTTCAGGTGCTTGCCATCCAAGCTTCCACATGCTGCAATACAGATCAATTATTCAGGAAGGCATTTAGTCAAACTACATTTTCGTTGCCCTACTAATTTTTGGTCACGCTCTCATTGCACCGATACCATATTTGTGATGCGTATGAATTTAGCAAGTGGGCCATCTTAGTGTTAGTATTCATATAATTGATTTCTTTGAGCATTTTCATCTTTTGTAATAATTTTCCAATAGTCGATAGTTAATTTCATTTTACTGGCAGGCCAAAGGCCTTGGAGGTGCTTTGCCATCCATTTTTTTGGAGTTCAAAGATGAGATTGTCATTTTTGTTGTGATACTAGCAATAGAATACAACTGGAGGCTAAGGGCGCCCAATTCAGATCTTCTGAACGAATTGGAGAACAAAGCGTCACTGGTTTTTTTATGGGAATTGGGATGATAAAATTGAACCTATATTTTTTGCTAACATTCATAAAAGCAATGTGCTACGACTATAGCGGTCTCCAAGACCAAGTTGTGCGAAATAAGTGGAAACATTACATAGAGCTTCCAGAAGAAGTTTAGGTACTTGCACTGTGCGTCGAATTGTTGATGATTTCTTTAGCTGCACATGCATGCCAGGCTTCTTTAGTAATTCCCATATCTTGGATCGTGTGAACTCATTAGCTTGATGGTTTTGGTAGAAGCTCCTCGAACCAGTTCCCGAGGGTTATTGCAACTACTTCACTAAATGGTTCCGAAGACTCTTGATGGAGTCATATAGAGTGGTATCCCAATTCTGCAAAAAAGAAGAAGGCTTTCGAAAGTACTTTGAAGTTGATGCGCTTTGATCTGGCCAACTTCACATGGGATTGTTTCTTTCGAAAGAAGAAGGAGGCTTTCGAAATTACTTATTAAATATTCCGCACATGAATGCCCTCGTAATACTTGAGCCACCGCCGACTGGATTAAAGAAAGAATCTCGTGGGGTTTAGATGTTGAGGCACGATTGAGGCTGGACCGATACTCTTAGTTGTTCAAACAAGAGTTAGTAACTCAAAACTAACTGGCATTTTAAAGAAAGAATCTCGTGGGGGTTTAGATGTTGAGGCACGATTGAGGCCGGACCGATACTCTTAGTTGTTCAAACGAGAGTTAGTAACTCAAAACTAACTGGCATTTTAATCTTATGAAAGTCAATAAAATCATTCTAATTTGGGGAATCATCAATAATTCGACACACAGTGCGAGTACCTAAACTTCTTCTGGAAGCTGCTATAATACCACGTGTGGAAGTACTTTGTGTTAATATAAGTAATTTCGGTGTGTGTTAGTAATTTCCCATAGGTGAAGGTAAATATGTAAACCTGCAATCCAAATGGGCGGCGTTGTAGGTGTCCGAGATGGCGTGTTTCCTAGAAAGTGATGGAGAGCAAGGAGATTGAGATCGCCAGAGCTAGCATCGACAGCCATCTTCAATCTGAATGTTCTCTATCAAAAGGTGTTTTGACTGATGAGAATCGACCCACATTTACATTACTAATTTCTCGCTTGTTGCGGTTCCCAATCATTAGATCTACTGGACAGTGAGCACCACGAACAAGGACTCGACTCAGTAAAGAGCAATGTTGCCGTTTATGTTAAAACCTTAATATCACCAATCGCGTGCAGCGGACGTTACTTAGATACTAGTAGTTAAAGATTGTATAAAATTGATTTGTGAACGTGGACCGATGAAGGTAACTTGGAAGATCAAATTGTACCTTGGAGGTTTGTTGCTTCCCCTGAACATCAGCATCATTCTCCTTATCTACAACAGAATCTTCAAGGAAATGAGTAGCATAGATGTCTTCTGCATCTGGCGGAGGATAGTTGACTTGAGTCTCACTGAAAGTCTGCTCTGCAACGTAAACGAGAAGAGAACCTCTCCACATCCTGGTGGAGTTTGTAGGCACCATAGCGTCTAGTGAAGTATACCTTGAATCGATTAACTTGTGAGTGCTTGTGGCCGTCAACTTGTGGCAGAGTTGTGCTAAGACGAGCTCGTTGTCATGCAAAACATTCTTGGGAACTGCTTACATTATTTTCTCTTTTCAGTCCCGCATTCTGATCAGTTTATTTTTTTCAGTACGACAGAGAGAATGTTGTGAAGGCCAGGTTTAAAGAACTTGAGAATGAAAGTTACAGTAGTAATCCTTCTGAGCAATCTTTATCTTGTATTTGATACTGTGTCTACTGACAATGCACGACTACACGGTCGTTTCCAGCTTCACCGACGCTATCATCATCTGCCGACCAAAACAAGTGAAGGCTGAGCAGTGTGGAGCAAGCGAGTTGGGGTTTTCGTGTGATATCACGTGCTCTTTCCTCTGCTCTAGGGAGTGGCATCTTTCTGCAAAAAGGTGTGCTGTCACATTGCAATGCATTGCCGACGCGAAAATTGCAAAGCCTGATCTGAGGTATCCGAAAAGAAGGCAAAATGATCACTTAGGAAGGTATATCAAAGTGTGGGAAACATACTTCCGAATACCAGGAGTCTATCCGGGCCACTTTACAATGGTACATCCTGCTTGAGCCCGAAAAGATAGAGAAGTGAGAGGAATTGGCAGAAGCGTTTGTGCTACAATACAAATACAACACTGAGATTTCCCAACGTGCAAAGTACTAAATCGCACCGAGAAAAGGAGGAACGAGTCCTTTAGATCGTTCACCCAAAGGTGGCACGCCTTGGCTGCACAAGTTTGACCACTGCTAGATGACACTGAAATGGTAAAGCGGTTCATTGACACCCTTCCTCCGGATTTTTACAACAAGATGAGTAGCTCGGATTGTGGAAATTTCACCCGTTTGGTCACCATCGGGGAGAAAATTAAGCAGTTATGCATGAGGGCCGGATAACTGAAGTACGAGCAGCGAATAGAGAGACTGTATTTCAAGATGTGGGAAATGCGCTTCAACATATGGGGAAGCACTTATTGATATGGGATATGGTCCTGTTGGTGGCATTGGAGGGATTATCCTGAGAATCTCTAGGTATCAAATGCCAAAATCGCTCAAGGAAGGAAGTTTAAATATAATTAAATTTCATGGAGTGATGCTCAGCCAAGAGTTCAGATATCTTGCTCTAAATTGCTACGATTGTAGCCTCCATGGCATTTCCGTGTCTCCTGTCGTGATGTATTTTTTTGCTGGCTCATGTTTAATAGCTCTCCTGTAAAAGAATTCCAAAGAATGCACAATTTAACAGGCCACTACCTTGACTCTGGTTAGACTAATGCAATCAACATTTGGGCAAGAGTTTTGAACCTTCCAGCTTCTTTTAAGTTCTTTTCTAGAGTCATAGATGTCTAGGTTAAGTTCAATGTCACCATCAAAACCAAACTCTTAGTTATCTTCCCATGGAAATCAATTATTATCAATTACATAGTGATAAAAACATTGGTTTTCCCATTTTGATAGAATATGAGTAATTCTCTCTTTTTTATTTGATTTGTGAATGCTACAAAAATTTTATGTGCTCAGTAGAGTAAACGGTGATGTGATTGGTTCACATGAAGAACCGTAGCATTTGTATTAGATCTTAATGTGTTAGAAGTTCTATAATTTCCAATAGGATATGGCTTAGTTTATAAAAGATAAAAGTTTGTATTGGCCGTGTAGCCCTCCCCTTCTAAGGCCTCTTAGCGTATCTCCTGTTTCCATCTATGATAAAGGCGACGTGACCAGGAGGCTCGCTGAGAGGACTCTGAATAAGCACTTTCTCGAAAAACCACAAAAAGTTCCCATGATTTTACTGCTACTGCTGCTTTCTTGCTGCATTGTTTGTTCCACAGGCAAATTCAGCCGATTCGTGCAAACATGAACTGCAAAAGACAAATTCATGCTGAGGCACTGCGAAGTGTGAAGTCCGGCTTAATCAAGAAGAGATTAGATAATGTTTCAAGGGCATTGAGACAAAAGAGAAGGGTCCAGTGAGAACTTTACAATGCAGAAGGAAGCTTAGTAATGGCACCGTGCAAAGCCAACTTGAACAACTGGTGCGTCCATACTAAGAAAGAAGGCTCAAGAGGCAAAATATTTTCATTATCTCTTCCCTTAATTCTAATTGGCATGCTGTTTTTCACTTGATTTCTCTAGAAAAGAGAGAACATACTTTGTGCACTAATGTGGCTCCAGTTGCACCAGAGTTTTAGTAAGCAATAGTGACCTATGCTGATTCCAGCTATTCCTTAAAACACCACCATAAATGTTGCATTACCAGAACTATTTTCAACATCTCGTAACAAGAAGCATATTGTTAATGGACCACTAATTGCCTTCTACACCCTCTCTCATCTAGGAAAGGAAAGCGTCAGCCTTCAAGTAGCACTACGATGACGATGACAGCCAACATTAAGCTGTCAAGTAGCACTGACTGAATTAATACTGGAGGGGAAAGTGCCAGCCCAAAATTACACCACTTGGCTGCTACATTTAGAATGCCATGAAAGTTGAACATCGTCTACAATTACTCCATTGCAACCCCAATCCAGAGTCTCCAAACTTGCATTTTGCTGACTAGCTCGCCCCGTTCCAGTTCATAGGGGATGATCAGAAGTTAGGCACTTATGAATCCTTCTGATATGAGGAAATTGCCCATTGATTCAGAAAGTCACTACCGTGCACATAAGAAGGAGAAGTTTGGAAATGCATCTATTGAAAAAGAACAGAGCAAAATGAAACTCTTAATGTGATTCTGTGTTAAACAACGGAATCATCACAAATTTTCAGCAAGAGCACAGCAAAGTGCAAACTATATGTTGACTAATGCTTACTCAACATTAACGTCGCTCACTCAACATTAACTCAGCCATGTAAATGCAGAAAATGCAAAGAAAAATCTCAAGATTGCAGCACCAGGTTCGAGCATCATTGGCCTAAATGCAAGCAATTTAGTCGTACCACACCAGTATTTGACGAGGCTAAAATGTAAGTGGGGATTCAGATGGATCCACCAATGGAAAAAAAAAAAAAAAAACGAAAGTAAGAAAGAAAGAACCCTTGATCAAAATTGGAGAAGTATAAAGCAACTAACCTCCGGACTCAAAGCATTTCAGAAAATTGCGAATCAACATACTAAAAGCTCGAAACAAAACGTTGTTACATGTGACTGAGAACGAGGACAAAAACAGTGAGTTTGCTTACCCCACGGTTTTGCGCTTGGAATCTCGTGATACTTGTGGCTGATTTGCTTCTGAGTCTGCGAGAGACTGTTCTTCAGAAAACTGGAAACTACCGGCCCCAAGAAACGCAAAACTTGAGAAGGCATGAAATTTCCAGGGCCATTGGATTCGTGAGGCCGCCTTTAATCGCTCCGAGACAGATGCTATGAATTGTCATGGCTCAAAGAAAGGTACGATCCAAGAGGCTTTTGTACGACATTTGTGACTGATCCTTGGAACGGGCGACCTTGAACCGATATCCCTTTCTCAAGTGTTCTAGAATACTCTGGAGTGATATGCTAATGTACAAACACGTAATAAATGCGAGTAATTAGTAGTTATGGAAATACGATCTCCATCTTATGACTGAGGAGAAATCTACGGATACAATTTGTCAATCTCCTCCTCTCATTTGAGAGTATTAACTTATTTCTGGGACGAACGATACATGTAATAAATGTGAGTAATTAGTAGTTGTGGAGATACGATCTCCATCTATGGATACGATTTGTCTTGTATCCTGTAGGATCTAGAGCCGAGTTTTTTCTTTCTAAGATTCTTATGAGTCGAGTGCGAGAGAATGAGAGTAAGGCTGCTTGGGAAAATTTTTAAGGCCGCATAAGATCCTTATGAGTCAAGCGTGCGGAGAGATCCAAGCCGCATGGTTAGGAAGCGCTAGATCAACTGGGTCAAACGGGTTAGGGAGCGGTAAATCAACCGAGTCGAGTGCAAGTAAGGGTGCTTGGGAGAGTGCAAGTAAGGATATTTGGGAGAAATCCTAAGACCGGGATATGAAGTGCTAGATTGAGTGACCTGTGACAAAAGCATGGACATGGGTCACTTTCCAGTCACGGGACACCCATCTTAACTCACCAATGAAGACATTGACCTCTCAATGAAGATTGATTGTTAAAATTGTCTGTTCAATCCCAATGACCATAATGTTAGCAAATGCGCAATCAGAATGAAACCAATTCACTAAAATTCGACAAAAAGGGAATAGAGTTAGGTGCGTGTGGCGACCAGCGATGGCGAAGTTGAGTCCGAGAACAGATCTTAAAACAACAAGAGAGTCTACTACGTGATGTTTCCCCTTTCTCTTGTTCCCTTTCTCGGGTCCAAACTCCGAAATGATGTCGTCGTTTCGGATTTTGGTTTCTGCTTTAGTTCTTGCTCAATTTAGGGAGCAACACAATAAAAATAAACGGATATACAGACAAATCTCCAAGTTTTTATTGCTAAACTAGAGGAAACTATTCCGCAAGGGTGACATGTACCCGATATGATGTTGTCGTTTCGGATTTTGGTTTCTGGTTTGGTTCTTGCTTATTTTAGGGAGCAAAAAGATCTACTAAATTCATCGAATTGTTCCAAAGGGTCAAAACGACCAATTATTAATGGAATTCCTTGTCGGCTGTCTGTAAAATATTCGTTTGGACGAGGGCAATAAAAATAAACGGATATACAGAGAAATCTCCGCGTTTTTATTGCTAAACTAGAGGAAAACTATTTTGCAAGAGTGACATTTACCTGCCTACAAAATTGACGGGTTTCATTGGATTTGCCGACGTACATAGATTTTAATATTTATGTCTAATTATGTCACGTCACCAAACGCTATGTTCGCAACCAGATCTACCTAAATCTGTTCAATTGTAACTTTGTATGAATGGATGTGAAGGAAAATGAGAGAAAAATAATAAGAAAGGTATGTCTTATAGGTTTCTATGGAAAATTAAAGGTGCGGTGGTTAGACTTTTAAGTGATCACGCCCAGGCTTAATTATAACTAAAAAGCCTTGACAATTCAGGAAACCTGGTGGATGGGAACTCAGCGTATCCTAACCTTAAATTATGTGACGCATGTGGAACATGTGGAACTCGCCAACAAAGAGTAGATTCTGAATTTGACAGTTAACCACTACTGAAAAAGAAACTCCCATTGTTTTATCCTGGAAGCCAGTTTGCTAGCTTAAGTTGTTGAATCAATCAAACAACTAATAACCAAATTCCAAATACTTCACATAATATTTCGATGTAAAAGAGCAACACGATCGGTTTTTCATATTTTTACCATCTGGAACACACAGAAGTCGAATATTAGGAAAGGAACAAGAAGAATGCCAGCTCAAAACCATGCAAACTCAAACTCAGAGCTGTATTATACTATTAAAACTGCACAAAAATACATAGTTCATCCCAAAGCCTTTGATCTCAACTCAAACACTTGCATGATAGGCCACTCAGAAGAGATCTGACCCCAGCATTTTTTGTACACATGATCATAACAATTATGGTGCTCATTAAAACAATCTCTTCTTGGGACTGGCCAAATTCAAATACCCAACTGGAATTACATCACGTGAACAAGAATCCAGGGGCTATTACTCTGCAAAGAATGCCAACTGTCTAGACGATATGATGAAAACCTTCTAGTCAACATGAAAATATGAAGCAAACATCTTCCAACATTAGCAATGCAAAACTGTTTAAAGGAAACTTCCATTGTCAAGTAAAAGGTTCACAAGGATATGAAAAGTAACATTTAAGCTAGGAAAATACAAAGCTTAACCTCAGTAGATGATTAAACCCCTCATCCTCACTATACCCATCACTGTCTGGACCTTGACTCTGCCCTCCTAGCCTCATCACGAGTTGAAGGGAACAGCTCCACATACCTTGACCCGATGGTCATTTTATCCTTGCTCATAGCTCTCCTGGCCTCTTCTGCGGAGGTAAACTCCACAAATGCCTCTCCAGTTGCTTTGCCATCTGGCCTGCATGCTATGTGTATCCTGTCTTTTACCACCTCATACTCTTTGAAGAATTCAATTATTTCAGGTTTTTTCACAGAGAAGGGAAGTCCGCGCATCTTCAATATTTCAGTGAATTCCATTTGGTCCTTATCATCAAACCTTTTTGGTCCAGATGGAGCTGGCGTAGGATTTTCCAAGTAGTCAGTATCATAAATCCCCTCATAGCTAACTTCTGCAGCGACAGCATTGTAGTAATCTTGCCTCTTGCACCTAAAAACTTCCACGTAGCGACGTCCCATATTTTGTCGATCTCTCTGGAGGGCAAACTCAACATGCATGTTTCCTGCAAAGACAACAAGAGCCTCTCCCGAGAAGCGTCCATTCTTATTGACCAGCAGTACGTCCACTATGTCAAGTCCAGCAAAGAACTTGTAGATGTCAATGTCCGTGCAGTTGAAGGGTAGTCCCCTTAGACGAACAACTGGAAAGGAAGGGGGTTGAAAGCCACCACCATATCCAAAAGGTTGATATCCACCCGAACCGCTGCTCACTGCGAAGTAGGGATTCGATTCCATCATTCTTTGTCTCTTTGAGCCGACCTCGTACCCATCTGACACCCCCCCGCCTCCCAACATTGCCCTTCAATATTTCATACCAACAAAGAATCCCCCACTAAACCCGTTAATATAACCAAACCCAACCCACACCCACATTGCCTATATCTTATTTTCTTATATTATCCTTTTGGAAATATTTAAACTGACAACTTAAAGAACACCATAGCAACCCAATACAGAGTGAAGCAGCAAAATAATACAGCAAATAATTAACCTGGCCTACAAATGCTCAGGAAGCAAGATAAGTAGATTGGACAACATGCAAAGACTACTTTTGATGCGCAAGAAGATATTTGGCACATTCAACATTCAACAGACAACCGACTATTAGTTAGGGCATAAGATCATACAGGCACTTGCAAGTTGACAGGACATCAGATCTGAGACAGAATGAGAGATGAATGACACGAACCATGCAACAACTCCCATTAAATATGTTTAGCAGATTCGAGTCTTTGCATCTGATTACAGAGATAGATATGTGATTTCAATCAAGCACAGAGCATCAACACCCATTAATCATGAGCATCACGCTAAAACTGGACAATAAGGCGTCTCCACAAGTCAAGGGTGTGTTTGTCTCCCTCAAAACTTCATGTTAAAGGAAAACATTACCCACAGAAATCATTCTATAGAAAAATGGTTAGTTTTCGTTTGTTTGGTAATTTAGGGAAAGCGATTTCCTACTTGCAAGAAAGATAAGTCATTTTCCTCTAATATAAATTTAATGTTTTCAGTCCATGCAAAACATCTTTCGTACGTCAATGAGTTCTAAACAATCTCCCAGAAGCAGTTTTCCTTCAAACATATGAACCCTAAGTCACAGAAAATTCTCAGAAACACATCAGCAAAAGCATCGAATCCCAGTGAGGCAGAGAGAGAAAATTCAACCGTGACAAGAAAAGGGCCTCCATGGTATTATCCCACGCCCGGTTTCTCTTACGATACAATCTTCCCAAAACTATTTCTCACGCACACACCCATGACACACTAGTGTCAAACCATCCCTTCGCCTCTCTAGGATCATAATTAGCACTGATCAGTTATTTAAAAAAAAACCTTTTAGTTCACAGCTCATAATGCGAATTTTCGCTTCCAACCCTCGCCAACGGGAACTCATCAGACCTCAAATCTACCGAAACAGAAACAACCATCTTCACTCTTCAAGACGACCAAATAAACTTTATGCAGCAAGCGATTGATTCAGCCTAGGTCAGCAGCTCATTCCGACGGACTACAGCGACCCAAAACCAAGAAAAGTAGAAAAACCTCAAATTCCAAGCACGCATCTTCCGACAATCATCAGACACGACAAAAATCAGGGTTCGATCCGTTTCAGAAACACAGACACGACATAGGCAACGAGCAAAACGCACGCCGATCTTTGCAAGAATTAGATGAGAGTTGGGGACTTACCCTCTCGATCCGTACATGCCCGCCATGTTTTGAATCAAGCGAAAGCTGGTTGGATTCGATCTTGGTGAGAACGATCGCCCGCTGCTCCCTCCTGGTCGAGCGTCAGTTTGCGATGGTGGAGAGAGACGAACCCTAATTGGTGCGACAGCGTTGAAGCCTCGAGGTCGGAACGATTGAGGGACAAGATAAAAACGTTAAGGTGGTGGGAAAAAAAATAATTGGTAATATATATATAGGACAAGTACAGAAATAGATGGGGTTTTGATGTTAATTAATTTGACAACTTTGAGGTTTTATTTTGACTAATTTAAGAATTTAAAGACTTGAAATATTTGCAGTGGTGTCTCTCGAGCTCAATATAATTTGAGTATGAAAAATAACACATAATAGATGATCATATATTTTGCGTGAAGATGATTAAATTTCAAGAGTCTAAATTTCAAAGACGGTGAATTTAGATTATGATTAGCACTTTTTTATAATTTTAAGACATCGTTTATCAAAATAAAATATTTAATCCTCAAATGAGCAACCACCGACGTCATGATTTATATCTACGCTTGTTATTATTGGTAGTAGTCAATCTAAGAATTTTTCTAAAATAAAAACAATTCATTGTTGGAGGGTCTAGGCTTTGGATTCGGCCGTGAATGTTGTCTTGTCACTAGGGATTTTGGGCCCACTTCGTTGTGTTAGATTAGAACGGGGTGGTTGAGGCCAACAGAGCTAAGTTGTGAAAACAGCAATAAGTAGCAAGTAGAGGCATATATTTAAAATATGAGTGCGTTAAACATAGAAACGATTCGACAATCCCCATAAGTCAAAAGTGCTCAATTCCAAGATATCCATAAAAATTAACTAGCATTCTCTTTTCGTAGATTCGAAGCCACGTTGCTATTTTGAATTGTCTTGTTTTACTCATTCATTTATTGACTTGATCATGATAGATAACCGAAAAAAGTCACGTCTTACTTTTAGGTTCTAATCATCGCCCTAACAAACTTGACAAGCTAATGTAAGATTGAATAGCATGTTATTGATGTTTATGAATTTTGGTGGGAGTGCTCATTTGAAAAATTAGAGATTATCACAATTAGATGGAAGAGAAAAATTTAAGAGTTTTAAATCGAGCGAAATTTATGGCCATCTCATATTAAACATATACTTTGATAATTATATACATCTATTATTTACAAGATGAACTTTGAATTAAAAACCGAAAAAACTTCAGACAATTTCTTCTTAATAGCAGCCTTTTCAAAAAAAAAAGAAAATGGCTGAGTAATCTTGAAAATAATTTTAAGGAATCATAATTATTTTTGTTATAATAAAAATGAAAGTACATGTTATTCTCAAATAGAAGAAACTTGCCGCATTATATCATCAAAATTTAAAGATAATAAATTATTATTATTTTTTGGTAAAGAAAGATAATAAATTATTCGTCTATGTTGCATACCGTAAAAAATAATTAATTACACAATTACTATATATATATATATATATATAATTTTTCTCTCTTTACCACACACTTTTTTTACTCTCTTTTTTTTGGGGGGGTGGGTCCCTACATAATAACGCATCTTTTCATTAATTTCAAAAGAGTGATTTTATTTTTTACCCATGCAAGCTGCTTTAACAAAAAAGCACTCGTCAATCGAAAATCTTTCCCCTTCCCCCAGAATTCCCAGCTCCCAGGCCAAAATATCAAGGACCCGCATTTACGAATATACCCTCTGCCCTCCGAAGTCAATGACCCAGCGATGCTTATCCCTACCCAACCTGCCGCTTTCAATCCCCAAAGTTTTTCTTTCCTGACACACTCCTCCAACCACCCCAACAATTACAGGGACCAACTCGTCATTGCGCCCCCGGCCGGCCTCGCACGTGCGGTCAAACCCCCCGCTCCCCCCACGTGTCCGCTCGATCCGCCGGGCCTCCCCTTTCCCCTCTCTCCACACAGACGATTCGCGCCGCGGGGGGGAGACGAGGTGGGGAGGGCCCTCAGCCAATGGCGCGGCGTCACGCGGATCGGTGACGTGGCGGTCGGGATCGGGAATTTGAAATCCCGCCCAAACCCCGGACCCCAACGGGCTCCGCGGATTCGAAGTCCTGCCGAGCCCCCCCGATCGGGGAAATCCCGGAACTGCCCCTGGGCATTTTCCCACTCTCTCCCGGGCAAAAAAAAAGATCCCCCTAGCTTCGCACAAGCACCAGCACAGCAGAGCACATCTTAAACACTCTCTCTCTCTCTCTCTTTCTCCCTCACACACACACACAAATACACAAAGCACATCTAGAACTCGCACACGCACGCTCTCTCGCTCCTTCTCTCTCTCTCTCTCTCTCTCTCTCTCCCTCGCAGGCCCTAAGCTTACAGGTAACGCGGAGGAAACCCTAGCGGCAGCGGCGCTGCCTCGGCGCCGCGCCATCGCCGGTTTCGGGGCCGATTCTCACCGGTTTCGCCGCGTTTTCTTGCAGGTTCCGTCATGAAAGGAGGCAAGGCGAAGGCGGAGACGACCAGAGTCGACGCCAGGTGAGTCGTCGCCCCTCTTCCTGTTCTTCCGTTCGAGTTTTTTAGGTCAAACGCCGGAGATGGAGGCTGATCGCGCTTTTTCTTCTGTTTTTTGTTGTATCCGTTGTTGTTCTTGCTATGGCGGAGATGTCGTTTTCCTTTTTGCCTTTTTGTCTCCTTTCTGTTCTCTCTCCTGTTTGACGTTGTGGCTTGATGTGCAGTTTGAAGAGGAAAGGCGCCGGGACGCAGCGAGCTGGGAAGAAGACGGCGAAGAAGGAGAAGGCTGTGAAGGATCCTAACAAGCCGAAGAGGCCTGCCAGTGCATTCTTCATCTTCATGTATGGAAAACTATGGAACTTGCGATTAGGTTTTTGATTCCGGCGTTTTAGAGAGTTTTTGGCGTTTTTTCGGTTCGATCGAGGAATGCGAGGTTTACTTTGGCTTTTTACTTGTTTCTCCTGTGCAATCTGTTTCTGGATATAGGGAAGATTTCAGGGTGCAGTATAAGCAGAAGCATCCTAACAACAAGTCCGTTGCTGCGGTGAGTTGACTCTCTTGCTTATGATTGATTGTGGATACGGTGCTATTGATTTGGTCTGCGAGCCTTTCTCAGAAGCATTGCTGATTACGGTTGTGGATCTGCCTATTTGAATGAACTAGGTTGGTAAAGCTGGTGGAGACAAGTGGAAATCCATGTCAGAAGCTGTGAGTGTCTTGTCTTATTGATTGCTTACTGGATTAAATTAGTGTTTTTATCCGCTACCTGCGAGCGTTTTATCTGTATTGACATCTTTGTTGTTTTGCAAATTGTTAGGAGAAAGCTCCTTTTGCAGCAAAGGCAGAGAAAAGGAAGGATGAGTACAACAAGAAGATGAATGCTTATAACAAAAAATCAGTATGGAATTCTGATTTTGAGATTTTCCTGAAGTTGATGTCGGTTTTGTCTTTTTCCAGTTGTAGTAATTGTGGAAATTTTCTTACCTGTTTGCGAACGATAATGATAGGCTGAAGGAACCAATGGTGCCGATGATGAAGAGTCTGACAAGTCAAAATCTGAAGTCAATGATGAGGATGATGAGGATGGAGATGACAGTGCGGAGGTTAGTGCTAGATGCTGTAGATGGTTTAAATAGGAAAGTTGTCATTATAAGTTGTATATATACTGATTTGTCTTTTGTTTGTTCTGGCAATTTTAGGAGGACGAGGATGACGACTAAGTCACTATTACCCTCGAGGAGTATGTGTAAACTGTTACGCCAACAAGCAACAAAAAATTTCTGTCATTTTGGACATGTAGTTGTTTGCCTTGATGATAATTAGGTGAACAGTGATTGGCTTGAGTATCTTCTGAAACTTAAATAGCGATGTAGTTAGTTGTTTATGCTGATTTTAGCTGAAGCTTGTTTCTCTGATCTCATATATTTAAGCTTCTTTGCACTCATCACTCTTTTATTTCTTTCTATTCATTGAGATACATGTTTAGGCCTCTAGGGGGAGACATCTTGACTGAAGTACTTGTCTCAGATGCGGTCATGTTGAAGGATCTTAACATTCTGATCTGTTATGCATGAGCATGAGGTTTCCTCATTAGGGATATAGGGTGTGTAAATACTGTGCATCCCATTCCAGGCATCTCTAGACCTGCTTTGCTCACTGAAGCTTGTTCGCTCCATATCCGATTGTAGCTGGCTTTTCTAGGCTTGCTCATGAAGCTCTTCTTTATGGACAAGAAGTCATAATGTGCAATGTGATTTAATTTTCTAAAGTGCACAAATACTAGCCCTTTATCCCATCCCAAGAGGTGGAAACAATGACGACTTTTGGTGTTTACGAATTTATTGGTGTTGGTAGCGTTTTGATGTTGATGTGAGCCTGATGATGCCATATCCCCATGCAAAGTTAGCAGATAGTTGTATGTTTGAGTGCCAAATGCCAAATGTCTGCTGACAGTTTCCGCATAGGATTACTGGGTAATAAAAGCAAAACCCATTGGGAGGGTTGTGGATTTTAAGGGATGGAATGTACTTGTTGTAAGGGACTGTGGGTGTTGCTAGCTTTCCTTAGTGGAGTCTCTAGTCTATTTTAAGAGTATGATTGGGCTCGATTGCATTGAGTATTTAGGATTTGGCTTTTGCTTTTGATGTGAGCATTTCCTCTTTGTTAGCTCCGTCAGGGCCGTTTCTAAATTCTTTTGATCCGACAGGATTTTGTGATCAATCTGTAGAAGTGGTTGTCTAACAAAAGTTGTGTTTTATGCAAGATATCCTGCAAATGGTATGAAATGGATTTTGATGGTAGAGATGAATCTCTATGCATTGTCTGTTATGGAGGTTTTTGTGCGTTTATGTTGGGTCTAGTAGTACTCAACTCTTTCAGGAACGTCTTAGAATAGCGGGATTGGTTTGCTTATGTCTGTCCAGAGGACTAGCATGAGTAGTACTTAACCTGCTGGGGAATGGTAATCCTCAGTTTTGACTACTTTCTAAAATTTTCTAAAAGGTTGTGATGAGATTCCGTGATTAACACTGATACGAATTGCAGCTGAAATGGATTTCCTAATTAGGTGCAAAAACTGTCTGGAGGAGTTAGGTCGTGTTTTTCATTCCCGAGTTGTATTCACTGCTTGGACATCCTCGACAACATTTGTCCCTTCGAAGTACTAACTTTGGAATTTCATCCTAGTCTTCGAAGTACTAGCTTTCTGGATGGTTATCAAACTTTATTCTTGGCTCCAATGCTAGTCTCTTCCACTTTCGTTTCCCTCTCTTTATTAATATCCCGCTAATGAAAGGGAAGAAATTTTGCTCGCAAAAGATGCAAAGAAGTATGTGTCTAAAATAAGGGGGTATTGGTTAGATGTGCTAATTTTAGACACTGCGCGAAGTATGTGTCTGACCAACAGGAAGCAAGCTTCTGATTGAAGTTTCTAGTGATGGTCTGATAACCGCAATATTTATCCTTATTTTAACGTGCTGGTGGTTTACATGCTCTATCTCCCTTAATTGGAGAAAAAGTTTTTATTCCTTTGCCTTTGTGAATATTTTTGAATTTTCAAACAAAGTAATTTTAAGACACATTCAAATCCATCATCTCTTTATTAATATCCTGCTAACAAGGACAATGTGTGAAATTGATCTGCTTTAATACAACTCATCTCGGGATTGGGCGAAAGAGAGGTAAGATAGAACCCACGCGTTTCTTTCCTTGCTATGTATGTATATACAAACCCACACAAACGCATATATACAACATAGACATGCCACACGCAACAGAAGGTTTGAAAGAATGAAGCAACATTACCAATAACATAATAAATAATCTCCCAGATGATCGGAATCCTTGTTAACCGAAGTCACATTGTCAGGAGGTTCGCTTGTCATGTTCTGCGACTCGGAGCACCTCTTTGGCCATCGACGAGAATGATTTTGCCGTGTCTTGCATCTCCGTGGTTTTTAAGCTTATTCCCTGTCGAAGGATGAGTAAAATCATGAACTGAAAGTGCAGGCGGAAAAAACAAGTAGGAAAAAGGAACAAAAGCGGCGTTACAAGAGAGTAGAATAACGACCGAAGTTATAGACTTTGGCACTAACTGACCTGCAGCTTCCTCGAATTCTCCTGCAGCTTGCTCTCTGCCATTTTGGCAGCGCCTGTTGTTTCCTGCACGTTGAACAATATCCAACAACGTGATGCGCTCTTTGATAAGAAAGAGGAATCAAAAGGATCTAAATTGCGTTGAAGAAGCCACACGAGTCCACGAGTCCCCAGCCCTTATGTTGTCTTTACTGAACGGAACGTTCTCCAAAAGCATGTTATAGTGTCAAGGGCTCTCCTTCATAAACATACTCGAGATGTGCAGTTTCCTAATCCGGCATCAAATATTAGACACCCGAAGCCTCGGAAGTTCTGTTCAGTCTGTTTTAATTTATCACAGAATTGCTTATGCTACTTTTACTAGACACTGTATTATTCTTTCTGGATAAAAAAGGAATCATCATCCTGATGAACCTTATTGTGAAATGGAGAAAGCAAGCTCACTGCTACAATCAACATACTCAACATCAGTAACTTTACCCATCAGGTTCTTGTCCAGTTGAATCCCCTCTCGTTGATAACATGGTACCCCCAACTATCTCATCAAAGTGAATTCGTGATTTGACAGGCCAGACTCTCATTTTCTAGTTCGGCAAAATGGTATAAACCTACCAGGATACAAAGGGAAGCAGAAAGAAACAAAGATCTTTGCCTTTTGAAGGCATGTGGCAGTAATATACTTACGCTAGAACTGGCGAACCCGTATTTCCTCTTGATCTGATCGACTGCACCAATCTTTTCATCCTGTTGCTCCTCTTTTGTGGAACTCTTCTCGTTCTTGATCTTTACATGCTTGAGTTTCCCTGTCAACAGAATTTATAAGTGGAAAACATCATCCAATTGCAAATCTTCTCCTTCTCAGTATCCTCTAGTTCATTTGTGACAAGGCAGGAAAATGCCATGCTTCAAATTACTAAACCCTATAGGACATTGTCTGCACATTTGTGCGCTCGCGTGTGTGTGTTGTGCATGGTATAGGTTGCATTTTTGGTCTCAAATACACAGAAAAACCACGTCGCATGCATATGGATCATAGATCATAGTGTCGCTCACATTAATTGCCAAGGAAGGTAGTATCATGGGTTATGAAGCAACACATCCCCCTCATTTCAATGCTCCCGTGAGGAAAAGGTGAAAACGAAACCTATTTCTAGGAGCAGATGCTAAATCTATTCTTTCAGATAGAAATGAACAAAGGGTGGGTGTATCCTGTCATCTACCTCTGGAATACTTCTCAAATCTCAAGATTATTAGCACAACACAAGATCATCTCCAGAAATGTCAAATACATCAGATACTGACATCTTTAGCAATTCCTAAAAAAACTGATGATCTTAGAGAACACTCTTAGCACCACTTATCTATATCATTTGGCTGTGTAATATCTCAAATGACCAAGATCAATCGCTCCTTTATCCCACATTAATCATTCTATTCGTTTTGAGACTTCTTTCCACAGTAACTTTACATGTTCTTGTTCTACTGTGTATAATGTAAACTGATGACTGTATGATAACCTAGCACAAAATCTGTGACAATGATAATGCATGACAGTGGATAGTATATGGAAACTGTGAATATGTGATCAGCACTACTGCTGATAATAGAAAAAGAATACAGACATTGCCTGGGTGTTCACCCATTTTGACCCGGTCAAAAGTTTAATCTTCTCCCACATCAGTCCATGCAAGACAAGGCAATGGTGGAATGTCGATTTGGATGTGGAGAATTATTGGAGAAAGTAGAACACGGTGAGATTATCTTTACTTATAAATGACATTATGTTCAATTTTGGAAAAATGGATCCACATACTGACAAAATATTCTCCTATCACCAGTGAATTTCTATTTTTTTTTTAATTCATGTTGCTTTTAAAGAGGATAGATCCGCATGAAGTAGCTAGCTCTCTAACAGGAAAATTCGTTTATATTACTCACCTTTAAAGCTCTGAAATTTGTTTGCCAAGACTTTTTTGTTGAGACCTCCAAACAAATTCTGTCCTCGAGGTTTTTCCTCACTATCACCAATATCAATATCATCTTCACAAAGCAAGAAATTTTCAGTCAGTTAAATCTGAAGTTCACCATGAATAGTATAAACAGGAAAAACAATTTGTTGGGGGTAAAAGTGCACACATGCAGGTAAATTTACTGCAAACCCCTGTCCTCAGCCATACCTATGTTCAATTCATCGTCATCTTCATCCCCAGCCAAATCCTCTCTTTTCTCAATCTCGGTGCCACTATCATCTATGTCCACAATATTACTCGAGAAATTGGCTGTTGAAAAGATAGTGGAGAGTTCTTCAATGCTTGCTCTAGGATCTTCTTTATACGTATCGGGTGCATGCTTTTCTCTATTGACTTTTGTGTCTTTGAACACGGAGCTAAATAATCCCTGTTTGTGCAAAATAATATTGTTACAACCGAGTGGTTAATATACAATCTACTCAAAAAGGGAAAAAGAAAAAAAAAAAACTCCAACCTAATACTACCTTGGGCTTCTCCTTCTGGATGGCGCGCACAGGAGAGAGGCTCTCTGTTGAATGAACCAGGTCTTTTTGGTAGACTTGGCTGAGAGACCCCAACAGCCTATGAAGAGGAACAATAGACAACGCCTATAAATGTTAACCATTCTACCAGGAGTAATGACAGATGTACATGTCTACTTATTTCGTTTTTACAGAGTTACAAGAAACATAACCATAATATCAATTCCTTGTCTAAGAAAAATTGAAAACACATCATATTGAGTAGAAGTAGCATTAATATAGTTGAGCATATGGCTGTGCATGAGCATAATACTAATACAGTGGACCATCAAGATCGCAGATGCACTATTGGTAAGAGCTCCTGGTCTCCTGCTAAAGCTAGTTTTCATTGCAAGTATGCTTTCTAATTGGAGGCTCCCTTCTAGGAATAAGTAGTATTATGAAACAAATTTGAATGACGTTCTCTGGAACCATACTATGGAACTCCTGTAGAAGGTCGGAGAGAAAGTTGAACACACCTGAACATATTTGTCTGGAGTAGAACTGAGAAAAGAAAAATCTCCTGGTCTTTGTTCACCTGTGCCAGGAAATAAATGAAGGTCATAAATTCAGAAGTACAGAGTTGGGACAAATGAGTAGAGTAAAAGTACCATAAGAAGTTGACCGTCTGAAGAAGAGCATATCAAATTGTCATTTATTGTGCTTCCCTTTGACGTGGGACCTGCAAGTCCTCTTACGTATGTTTCCCTTATCAAAGATAACTCGGGCAAGGACCTACCAGCCCCAATAAGAAGACAAGCTTAGTAAATGTTTGGTTTTACAACTTGCTGCATATGACTATATAAATATTGAAAAGCAGTTGGATAAACCTTGAAATAAATTCTCTGTGGCCTAGATTCTGGGTAATTGAATAAAGTGGACTTTGGAAAAATGAGTGAAATAGACTCTATTCAGTTGGATCTTTCTAATAAAGATATGAGGAGGAGGATCTTGGTAGATCCTGTGTCTAACCTAGATAAAGAGGTAATTTCTCTAGGTATAAACGAATTCCCATGCACCTGTCTACCAAGACTTGAAATGGTGCTCCAAAGTAGCATCTTCTTATACAAAGGATGACACAAAAAATCATACAATTGCTGCAGAAAGTGCCCCAAACAAACATGTAATGAACAAAATCGATACAAGAATTTCAAAGGATTAATAATTATGATGGTAAGTATCAAATGTTGGGCAAAACTTCAACTAAACTAATGAAAAGTTTTGCATTCCTACTGCTCAATTAGAAGGTGTAAGACAACCACATCCTGGGGAGAAGACAGAAGAAGCAAGCAGAATTTTATATTTGAAGAAATGTTTGGAGTGCTATACTCCAGCAAGACAAGTTATGACCCTGTCTGTCTCATCAGCCAAGTTGCAGGTAATTCACTGTCAAATACCTTATCTCAATCTTCCCACAAGTAAAAAGAAGCATAAGTCCAGCATTGGGAGTATAGAAAGTCGAACCCCAGCAACAGGACGAGGAGTGGAATTTCTTCTTATATATGACCTTCTTGACTCCCTGAAACAAAAAGAGATATATAATCCTCTTCTTGGCTGTTAAAGAAGTATATAGAAGTGCTCGGTATTATTACCTGAACCACATGCGGTAAAGAATACACATACACGGCTTTCTCCGAACATAGCAACAATAGTCCCTGCTTAAATATGGAGTCCTCAACCATATCCTCTGTGTTCAACTCTGCACAGTGGGATTATAAGTAAGCTCATTAGTTTCACACAATAAATTATCTCAAAAACATGCTGCAGAACTTGATTCTCACCCAATATCTCCAAAAATAGAGCTCTGGAGGGCTTTTTAGGATGCACCATGCTATTGCTCAGTATTGTACCAGTATCACTATCCAGGGCCACAACTGATGAATCCCTCGTCGACATCACCAATATATTCTTCTGGAAACCATGCAAAGCACAGGTACCAAGCTGAACAGAGATTATGCCTGTAGAAATGTCACTTGAAATTTGCTTGGTAAATTGTACATGAGGCCCCTCTACATCAATCAATGCGACCTAAAGCAAAAAGGCACATGCATTAGATTCATGCCCCAACAAACTTCACAAGCTGATGACAATGCTTTGCATTTGAAAGGGTTATTTCCCCCCATTCTGCAGAAAGATCTCATTAAAATAGTAAAACAAAGAAAAAAGCCCATTTGAATTTGCAATAGACAAAGAAACATGCCCGAACTTGTTATGTCAGCAATATATCATCAAACACTGAAAAATCACTCTCAAACAAGTTCTAATCAGCACCTAAAAGAATAAATATCATAAAAGAAGCAATAATATATACCTAGAATGAAAGACAGACACTTACATATCCTTGATCAGAACCAACAACAAGATGCCTGGAGCTGCAGCTCATATTTAATGAAAGCACTACACCATTAACCTTCAAAGCTTTTACACCGCCTATCATGCGATTGTTTCCTCTCTTTGCACTACCTAAAAGAGAGAATTTAAAGTCATAATTGTTGATTTGATGTATCAAATTCTTGCAAGAAGTACTTAAAATCTGACTAGCAAATGCATTAAGTTTAAACTACTTTAAACCTCATATAGACGTACCTGAGACATACGCTTCGGGCTTAAATTTATATATGCGAACCTGTAGTTAATTAAGCAGATCAACAATATGAACCTTATGACTGCAGTAAAAAGTAAGTGGTCCTGTTTTATTAAATCTGTAGGCATAGGGCTAACCATTCCATTTTGATCCCCAGAAACAAGGATCTGGTGCTTTGCGTCAAAACACAAAGCCGTAAGTGCAACCCCACTTAGAGAAAAGTCATCTTCACTCTGCAAGAACAAGACCATAATAAGAAGCACAAATCATACAACCGAAAGAGTGCAATCCACTTTTTAAGTTATGTATGCTCCATGGAGTCTCTTTCCTTCAGTTCCAACACAAATTCATGTTAAGCCACAAAACCAAAAAATAATTCTTCGATTTGAGCAGAATCTCCCCGAAACTTGATGTCTAACTTCTTTTATCCTTCCATCAATATGGATGAATATTCTTGTTAATAGAGCTAGGTAAGATGAATCGAAATTTTTATCAAGTGAAGCTAGACTTTGAAGTTTAATCCAATGAGAACATTGATGCATGAGAAGTGTAAAAGCAGATAAAAACGCATATATGGGATTCCAGCAAAAAAGATGAGGCATTATGGGGAGAACACCTGCTGCTCGACAGAAAAGATAGGAAGAGGAAGTGGACATGACATGTCCCAAAAGTTGATGGCTCCATTGCTATGCCCAGTTACGTACAGATTTTTGACCTTTGCAAACCCACCAAATGGGATTGGGTTTATCTGAGATGCATCTCTACCATTTTTTTCCGAGTGCAGAAGGGGCGGAACCTTTTTGACCAATTGTATGTAATCCTACATAACCAGAGAAATCAGACTTACCAAGATGATCACATTATGCTGAGGACATGTAAATTGACATCTACGCACCTCGTCATCTAAGTTCGAGATACACTGGCTACTAGTGATGAATTTTGCCACAGTGATGCTTGATTCGGTGAGTGGTAACCTAAGCCTTACTTCTTTTGGGATGGGTGGAGCAGACTTGGATTGGCACTGTAGGAGATACTTTTCAATTAGGCTGTCATCATACTCATATAGATGTTCTGATTTTCCAATAACTAGAAGAGATTCTCGTTTCTGCTTTGTCTGCTCACTGTAGTTCGAGATGATCTCCATATCAATGCAAGGCTCAGGCAGCTGAAGCCCCAGCTTAATTGTGCGGGATTCAGAGTGGTCATTCAGCAAGACTACCTGACAAGTAAAATGTTAAGTTGCCATAAGCATTCTCAATACACCATGGAATTCTAAAATGGTTGTATTAAAATGATGAGGCGGCAGATTAATAGGCCCACCCAGACAAGATGCCTACAATATCTATGGGAAATAATTGAAAGTTTAGTAGCAAGAACTTTGAGAAGTCCTATATTTCTTACTGCTAAGATCTTGAAATGTAAATAGAAAAGGGAAAACAAGGTCTGCCTTGTCTTAGTGTTTTTGGAGCCTAATAATAATATGACAATATTAGAAAAAATTTCTTCAAAGGTAATTCCTGACAATGAAATGTCTAAAGGTTATAAGAGCTAGTAGTCAAGCGATAGAGTCTGCTTAAAATGAAAATAATGTCCAAAACCAAGTAAAATATTTTTATGCAGGAAAATTAAATGATGTCAAATACCTGCAAAAGATTTGAAGATGCTGCATCAGGGGCCGCCAAAAAATATAGTCGACTTGGTTTTCCATCTGTATGAACGCATCTCATAGAAGAAATCGGAGTTCTGTCCAGCTTATATCCAAGATTTAATTTACAGATCGGACCACTTTGAGAGCCTATATCTGGCACTAATTCACTTCTTCCATTTGGGATTGGAACACTCCAAATGAAGATATCCCCAGTGCTATATCCAATGACAGCTTTACTCCCCAGTGGGCATGCCCAGCAGGCGGATGTCACTTTCTTTCCTTCATTATGTGCTGACTGCAACATGTTTCCACCTTTGAAAATTGATTTGCTTTCTCGTATTTCCCACAATACAAAAAGACCATCTTCGTATATTATTAGTACCCTGTATTTGGACAATAAAATACTGAAATAGATGTTTGTAAACTTGAAAAAAGAAGTATGTAGCTGAGATGTAAAGAACTTCAAGTAGACAACTATCTAGCGATTGTGGGCGAGGAGGGATTCGAACCCCTGACACCGCGGTTCATAACTATGAGAATTTTATGAAAGCCATTCATTTGCTTCTCTTCGATGGAAGTAAACAACTATCTAGCGCCAGGGTGACATTACGTGAGCTCACAATGCTTAACAGGAGGTAGTATTGACAACTGTAAATAAGATAAACCTGTACTATAAAGAATAAGCAGAAGAAATTGAAGCAAGCAACTATTTAGTGCCATGGTAGCACATGAGTGGATGATGCTCAACTGGAGGCAGTAATGAAAACTGTAAATAAGATAAACCTGTACTATAAAAAATTAGCAGAAGAAATTGAAGCAAGCAACTATTTAGTGCCATGGTAGCACATGAGTGGATGATGCTCAACTGGAGGTAGTAATGAAAACTGTACAATAACCTAGACCTGTGTTTCATTGTTTGTAACAAATTCCCCACATCATTCACTATATTTCCCAAGTCTAGGATTATATTGGAATCTAATTCCTAAATGCTATTGGTACAAGGTTGCAAACCATTAGTAAAATATGATGCCACTAGGGCATGAAACCTTACATCTCTGTGTGAACTAGTTCTTCAACCATATCAGAGTTATTACGTATATGCTGAACTAGTAGCGCCACGAAAAAAATTTTGCAAGTCAATCGAAAGTGGCATCAGTTGAAGGGCAAAGCATGTGGGACAGTGAAATAAAAAGGTGCTTCTTAGCCACCTTAAAACTTCATGCAACATGAGACATTTCATGGCATAGTTTTTCTCCAGAGGCATGACATCATTAGATTATCATAGGTTGCAAACAATGTAAATGCTGCAACAAGAAAATCGATAGAAATAAGACTACCTCTTGCTTTCAGCTAATGGTTGAGGCAGTGCATGCATGACAGCCACGTGACCAGATAATTCATTTTGAATTCCTGAATAGGATGATTTATCAAACACGAAATGTCAATAATGATCTCCTTGCATATAGATATCGTAGTAAAGCATGGCATTGTAAGATCATAAGGAGCTGAAAAAAAGACAAGTAAAAAACACTGACAAGATCACCGAAAACACAAATTAAAACTGGAAGGCATCTAACCATGAGATACTTCAAAAGGTATCGTGTACTTCATTTGGACTAGATTATATGGCTCCTGATTAAGCTTCAAAACAGACACGTTTCCAAGAGGATCTCCAGCATACCTGCCAATATATGTGTCAAACAATAACATGAATGATGTTATGCCCCTATTATCCAGACCAGTTTGACTTTGGAAAACACTTACATGTACAAACTATGTTGCAGGACTGATAAAGAGGTAATTGCATCTTTGAAATTGTAAATGTGCGACAATAGCTTCTTGTCTATGTCCCAAACCTAAAATGCGATTCCCATTTAAATTGATCTCTCAAGAACAACTTCAAATATAAAGAAACTCATAAATTTGATTTTCATGAGACTGCCCCCTGCATGACACATGGCCAGAGTGCATCTCCTGATGAAGACTTACCTCGATTTGATTATTGAAGGTCACATTCAGAAGAATGCCTTGATTCTCGATGAACTGACAATAATGATGTGGATTAATAATTAGTGAATTCACAATATGAAAAAATAATAACTATTTGAAAAGGAACTAAGAAGGCAATCTATCGCATAAAGCATGGAAATGCAAATCACGGACTAAACCAGAAAACCTGCATAAACTTGCTCGGTCCTGTTTGCTCAGATTCAAGTATGACTTGAGTGTTATCTTTCCCATATAACTTGATCTGGCCATTCCTGGATAACAAAACGAAAGAGAAGCACGTTTGTCAAAGAGTTTCCATTGAATCTGCAACCAAAGCCTCAAAACATGGACATCATATTGCTGTTTCAAGAGAAAATGCGAGTTTGTGGGAGAAATTTCATTTGCTGAAAGGCAATGAGAGTGGTAATTTCAACCAATACCTTACTTCTGCTTCTTAATAGTTTCAGTTTTCAAAGTGTTGCATCAAATAACCATATTAGCGAGAGGAAATGTAGCATTTGTGCACTTGCAACCTAAGACTTAGGAGAGTCAGAGCTGTTCAGGAGCTATCTAAATCATCTTAGTCCAAGTTATTTTTGACCTGCGAAACTGATATTGCACTCCATCGACAGAAAACACATAAGAGAATAAATTAACAATGGCAAAGAATCATACTTTGTGGAAACAGCAAGTATGCTCTGAATTGAGTCATAGGCGAACTTGGTGCATCCCGATGGAATCCCATAATGGAATACGATATGTGGGTTGATATCGCTAGATTTCAGTCCTTCTGTGTTTCTTCCTCCAGGCTGCCAGAAGAATCAAACACAATGTCACAATTAATCATCACTCAGCAGCAGTAATGACCAAGGGCATAGCTTCATTTTATGTACCAGGGATAAAATAGTATCCGTGACTAACAGTGGGGATGGATGTTGCTTGATGATATGCCTTAAAACTTAGGTTAAATTAAATTGAATGCGCAAGTTTAGGCACTTTATCTAGAAGAATTCATCTCCCACACATCAAACATTCCATAGCAAGGACATTTCTATATGGACGTCAAGAAGACATAACAATCATATCACGCAGCATCTCAGGTCATGAAATGGGAAATTATTACATAACCCGTGCCTATAGAGGATGTAATCCAATCACCCACGAGATGGTAAAAGATTATGTAGACGGAAGGACCAAATTGTAATCCATTCTTTGTTTCCTCGTCTTCGGCAGGCAAAGTTTTAATGTCCAGGGAAAGGATCCTATGCATAAGATACTTCTGGTCACTGTCCGATTCACAGTAATTTAGATACTGGTCGGTGGTTTCGGTCCGTTTTTCCCGCTGCGCGGGCCCAGAGGATAAAGAAAAGAGACAGAATATATTAAGAGAGCGGGTCTGCTTAGAATAAGATAATTAGGGGAAATAGCGTATCGAGTTTGAAGGCCCCCAAGGAAAAGAATAAAAGCATGAGCTTGACCTTTTTAAAGGAGACACGTGGACTGTGGACTGCAACACCACCGTCCAAGAAGCGAAATATGCGCAAAGGACAGATGGCAAGCAGGTAAATACTTGCTTGGACACGGCCCAACCAAGGAAATTCCCCTTCTTAAGGGATCCCTTAACTTGTCCTCATCGTGATAATCAACCTACTTCCAAATGGATTGAAATTTCACGCTTCCTAAAAACCTAAAAGAGGACCCGAGATATAACAAACGAGAACTATATTATTACTTATAAATGCCGCGACAAAATTTTTAGCTGGACTTCAGGACAATCTGAAACTCGTTCGGATCCTCAACATGATTTTATTCACTCCTTTGGAAAAAGTCCAGATGTTTGACCTCGGGGCTCGGCAAAAAAGAAACGGCCACGTACCTTTCGGAGACATCGAAGAAAGACAGGACCACACGATAACAATAGGGGCTAAACTATCGGACAAGACAGAGTCACTTAAGCTCTAGTTGGTCCACGTGGAAAGTCGCTGTCTATTACCTTGTGAGGCGGTTTCCGCATGGGGTCGTCGGCGCATTAGCCTTTCGTCGAAACCGTAGTCGGCCGTTACAATCAGGAAAAGGACGAGAAAAAGAACAAAGCGACCGAGGCTAATTCCCATTTTACCCAGACCCAACGTGTAAATCATTTGCCTATATTTTCCCAAAGCTGGCCAGAAGAAGCAGGATGCGACGTGTCCTGGAGGAAAGATCTTAATCGCAATCAATGCTCCTCCTCCACTTCAACGGTAGTCTACAGCTCGTCCTCCTAATCATGATTAAATCTTATCTAATCCAGATCAGAGACAGCTTCTCCGCTATAATATTACTGCTTTGATGGCTGGAATCTCACTTGATTCCGGTTTAAATTAGAATTTCACTCCATCAGCACGGTTCCATCAAATGTTCAAGCCACTCGATCGCCGCCTCGTGGTCATAATCATCGCATCCACTAGGCTTACCTTCGATGCGTACGGTTCGCTTGACTGACAGAAGAAACCGAGGAAACAGGGAAGCTCCACATGATCGCTGGGATCAACTCTCCATAAATAGTAATTATATAGACCGTCAAATCTTCCATTTATCATTCCGATAAATTCAAATGGACTTGCCCGTTGCCGATCTCAATGAGCCGGACACGATAATCACTGCTCGCAAGTTTAAGCTCGTTCCTAAGCGACCATCGCATTAATGATATATCTCCCTCTCAATCGGGAAACAGATCCTCCTCTCTTCCTCATTAAAAGATCAAGCCAGAGCGAGAGCAGGCAAACCAGCGTGCGAACGGCAATTCATTGATTCAAAATATCTCCTGCCTTTCGTTACCTAATACGATGACGACGACCTGACGACCTGACGACGACGACGAAACATAATCGTATGGAGGCCAGTCGAAACTGAATCCAAATCAGTCGAAACCTTGTGCGGAAACGAGCTCGAAACAAGCACTCGACCTAGCGGATGCTTAATCGACACGACGAGAAGCGAGGAAACGAACGCCGACGACCGATCGAATGGAGAATCGCGCACACGCAAAGAAGCGGATCAACTTAAGCACAGAGAGAGAGAGAGAGAGAGAGAGACGATCCACGACTCTTACCTTCTTCGCAGCCTTCTCGACCAGCTTCTTCACGAACATCGAGGCGAATCGGCGGCGATAACCTCCGGCGAACGGGAATGCGGCCGCTCGAAGGAACTCGCAGTCTCTGGTTTTGAGAGAGAGAGAGAGGGCTTGCTTTGAGATAACCGTCGGAGAGAAAAAGAGAAGTGGAGTCAGTGAGAGAAACGGTTGAACGGTGTTTTAGTTTTAAGCTCGTTCGCATGGGGAAGAGAGACAAAGCGGGCGGTTATTTTATAGGGGCGGGAGCAGGGGATTAAACGAGATCGGAGGGCCTCGGACGAGGACACGTGGAGGGTGATTAGGTGAGCCAGGGATCGGCGAGGATGGGAAACATGTTTGACGATTTGACCGCAAATCCGATCCAACGAATCGACAGCTTCTCCGAGAGCCAAAAAAGCATGGGCGACTAGGCGACAGCGACCCTCGGTAGGACACGTGGACTGCACTGAGCGTCCGCGTGGGTCCCCCCGACCGGTATAGGATATTGCAGCGTTCTTGCCTTAGGCCCTTTTGGATTTACCAATAGTTAATCGGCTGCGGGCCTCCTTATTTGCTGACATTGCTTTCGTTACTTTATATCTCCTCTTGCTTTATTCGCAAAAAGATGTTCCTTAATCAGGTTTGAAACCGTTATGGAGAGATGGGTACTGTGTAGCTAATGAAGATGTGCAGATCAATTAGCAATTACTCAGTTCGGCTTTACCAAAGCTATCAACTTGCATCTCAGTAGGGCTCTATGACGAGCTAACCGTTTTTACAAGACAATACCCTTTTGATGATGCCCAAAGAGAATTGCTAACGCCGATCGCCTTCCTCTTTCTTTCACCGTTCCATATAAGTTGGCAAATATCTAAGTAACGTGACAATAGACTTGATCAATGAGTGGGTTTTCATAAGATACTCAATAGATCCATTTATGTTAGGACCAATGGCATTTCCATGTTCTGACCAAGCACCATCGTGATACCATGGAATCGGCCGATTCCACTGGTCTTTCTGAGCCGTGTTTTCGTGCCTCGAGTTCGCACTCACACAGGTCTCAGGCTCCTCAACTTCTTCCGTCAAAAGAGATGATGGGTTTTTAGTTAGAGATGAATGGGCACGGAAGCCTTAAGAAAGCAGTCAGGCCCAACGTTGTCTCCCATGAAAATCGAATCATCCTCGAATTGAAGCAGCAAAGCGTTCCTTTGCAATTCGAATGCATGAGAGACTCGAATCGGGCCTCTAGGGCACGGCCCCTAATCTTTTGAAGTCGATGCAGGTCTCCCGAAAGTAGCAGGTGCGTGGAGCCTGCAGCCACATGGGCTGTCGTAGGCCCAATAACTAGCTAAGGATTTTGGACATGTATTTGGCCCACGACAATAGTTCTATTCTAAAATCAAGTTATAATCTTTCTCACTTTAGAACTTTCAATACACCGATTCTCCTCCTGTTATGTACAATCATTTTTTCTTAAAAATTGAATTACTGTGAATAAAGTATACTTAAACAGTAGCTTGAAGCACTCATTTACAACTCTTGTAAATAATATATCAGTATCTCCCGTGAGATAAAAAAAAAAATTATAAATCATCTTTGAGTATCAAGGGAAATGATTAGGTATTTGATTTGAGTTTTGGGCCGTGAAAATGTGGGGTTCAAACTCAAATGAGTTTCGGGATGATTTTACTACATACCAGGTCTTTCGATCAAAGAATCTCACTAGCCTAAAGCTACTTCCCAAAGTGCTTCAAAACTCACCTTTGATCTTCTCATGCAGCCCTTCTTTTTCTTGGCAGCACCAACCCTCAACATCGGCTGGTCGAATATGGCTAAGCGTCGCCTGAAGTAGGACAATGACAATAATATAATCGTCTTTCATTTTCCCCGATAAAGATGTAAACATGACATGACATGATGATCATTAATACTACAAACAACATCATATAATCGAACGCCATTTCCTCTTCCATAATAGGAAAAGATAATGATGCGGAGAAGTCGCGATGTTCTCTTATCAACGGAGCGGGCATTTAATTCGTTGTCAAATGTAAGGGGGGGCACTTCGTAAATTGCCAAAATAGGCCAAAAAAAGAACAAAAAAATGAAAATGAAAATGAAAAATAGGAAGATGCAGCGACTTAGAGCTAGAGCTAGAACTAGAGGTGGGCCCCACAGCTTTATTTTGCCGGAGCTCCCCAACAGCAGAGCCGCCCTCAATTATTACACCATCCTTTCTTTTCCATCCGACACGGTGGGCTCGCCGGAGCCCAACAGTCCTCAGTCCTCTCTTTCCCCTGTCCCTTTGATCCCCCTGCTACTGCTGCTTTTACGAACATGACACTTGTCCGTGTCGCCGTTCCGCCACGCGGCACGTTCCTGAACTCTGACGAGAAAAGGCTCGTTAGCTGTATTTACTATTTAGTATATTTACTATTTAGTAGTACTTTGTAAGGTCGCGGAGAAGGTTGTTGAATAGGATGGGGCATGCATTTTGGAATTGATTATGTCCGATATATTGGATGGGAAATACTGCAGGTTACAATATCGGATATTGTCATATAGTACTTACCATCACATCCGATCTAACATGAGTGTTTAATGAAACTAAATTGGGATGGAAAGAAAATTGTGAATTTGAACAAATTCGCTCGAAAAGAAATAATTAAAAAAATGCTAGATATAGAATCTTAAGCCACTACAGTGACCACCATGGTGGTTGCCTTCCGATGATACGTAGTAGTAGCCACCTTTAGTGCCATGGTCATTGCAAAAGAACCTCGATAGGGAGAGATGGGTAATTTGACATTTGTTCAAAACCATCCAAATTAAGATTCATTTTGAAATGTCAAATAAAATGAATCTTACCTCATTCGACTTCTTATTGAAAGATAGCTCTTGGGATCGGGACATACGAATGCGCACATATGCACCATAAAGGGATATATATATTTATAGGTATTAGATATTTATGTCGGGATCAATAATGCTTGTATGAACGGGATGTACAGTGTTTTTGTTAGGCGGATCTTTATTATGATTCCTTTTCCTAGAGCTAGATGGCCTTGGATATAGGTGTGGTCCCCGCGAACAAATTTGGGGGAAATGAGTGATGATTGAAGTCATTTCACCACAGCCTGAACTATCATAGTTACAGGGAGGCTACCCTAATCACATGACGGACGCTCTTCGACATCATTACGTGAAGCCGCTTCCTTTTGCAAACTCAAGCCCCACCATCAATCATCTTCCTGAGTTGTTTGTGCGCGTTAGAGAAAAAGAGAGGGAGAGAGAGAGAGGACCATCTTTCCTTTTCTGCTGTTTATTTATAGGCAGCAAGAGCTTGCCGTGAGAATGATGGTGCAGCTCTTGTGGGAAAGGTCGAAAATATGCTTTGGTATAAGATAGTATCTGACGTACCAACTGGGAGTGTCAACATTTCGATTCAATTTGTGTTTTCAAGAAAACCAAAGCAAAGCAAAACGAACTAATAAGATATGAACCTGACCCAAATTGAATATGAATTGAATCGAATATGAATCGAACAGAAAACTCGATTCAATTCGATTAAGTTTGGTTTAGTTTTTTGATTTAATTCAATTAACTGAACTGATGTGAAAGAAGAGCAATTACTTTTTAGTTATCTAAATAGAAAACCAAACCGAATCAAATCGAAATTGCATGAAATTTCGGTTTGGTTTTTCGGTTCGGTTTTGACACCCATAGTACCAACCATGATACTTATCAATGCCACAATTGTCAGGAAGACGAGAGAAGAATTTCAAGCATGAATGGATGATCAGTGCTCGATTTTGAGAAGCGAAGTCGGTGTATATTTGACATGTTGCGATAAATTTGGAATTCTGATTAAGTTTGAGCTTTCAAGCGTGTACGGTCTATTATTGGCTAGACTGCATATTCCGTCATAATCGAATAATCGAAAAGTAAGTCCAGAAAATTTATTCGAGGACACCACAAAAAGGCAAAAAGAAAGAAATAAAGCAAGCAGCGGCATGTTCACTTTATCTCGTGCATGTTGGCAACCTCACCCCCAATTTTGCACGATAACGTGGATGGACATGGCATGCACGCACGTAAATGGGTCCCACCTCGCAAAGTGCAAATGCAAAATTTTAATCTCTTTATTTTCCAGGCTTTGAATTAAGTCCAACAATAATCCCACCTCGCAAGCTTGAGCTAATTGCGACTCGTGAGGCCTCCAGCCTAGCCTCGCTGGCTTCTGGCGAGGCTCGAGCTTACCGATCTAGTGAGGTCTCGAGCCTCATTGGCTTATGACGAGGCTTGAACTCGTCGGTTATCATTGTGATCTACCATCAGTCAAGGAAAAAGTAGAAACTAACGAACACTTAATCACTTTAATTTTTCAAGCTTTGAATTAAGCTCGGCAACAATCCTTTCTAGGCATAAATGTTGGAATTTTGCAAGAATCACAACAAAGGCACCATTTATTTTATGAAAATATATATTTTTAAATTGTTTGTATCGTTTGAAATAAAAATTTAAAGAAAAATATTAAAAATTTATATTAATTTTTAAATAAATAATAAAAATATTTTTCATTCATTAATTTTTCTAAATGATACAATCGACGTTAAAAGATATGTCTCAGATTAGCAAATAAATGGAGCTCAAGAGTTCTAATTAACCAAAGGGACTCGGGAACAGCCGGGCGTAGCGGGTCAAAGGTCAAACCCGCGGCTTGCTTCCCGAAATAAAATAGACGTCCACAAAATTCCCCGGCACGCCGCTCGGCCGACCCTCGGCCCCCGCGCGTGCGCGACACGTGAAGATCCAACGGCCGACCTGACCCCCTCGCGTGAGGCGAACGCGCGCGTCATTGTACCGATCCGTCTGCTGCAAGGAACGAATACGATGTCGCCCCGGTTATATCTGGCGCCAAATGGAGGCGTCGTGCGCGAAAGCAACTGTCGGGGGGAGATGAGCTGGTTTGGTGTGTGATCCTGCGAAAAAGCGAGTCGCTAAAAACGAATAAAAAAATATTCCGAAAACATCTCGATCTATGATACGACCGGATTTTATTTTTTATTTTTTATTTTTTTAAATTAGAGAAATAACTAATTGGTTCGTGACCCTTAGCTGTATTCCATACTCCATGATGGAAAATACGCTTCTCTTTGCTTAAACGCAGCACAAGTTGTACAATTTAATCAAAACTGAAATTCCACCATAAAACAAACAATGATCACTTCTCTCTCATGCAAACTCGCGCGATTATATAAATTAATGACATCTGTAGCTTCAGCTCGAGATCAAATGCAATATAAAATCCCCTTTAAGTTTATTGATAATAAAACGCGTTACAAATTAACGTATTAGCATTTCAGAACTCGTAAATTAAATTTGATGCTATGTTTTTTACCTAATGATATTACGAAAAGATTTTTCAATGCATGTGGGCACATATCAATCCATACGGGGAATTGTTTTAAAAGTTCTGTTAATAGAATTTGCGACGAATTTCAATCCTAATCCTATGCATCTTTAGTAAAAAAAATCATTGAGCTATTGGAAATTGTAATTAACCCAGGCTACGCTTCTTTTGGATAGGAAAAAGGTGAAACCCACGTGAGGATAATGAGTTCAACTAAGTCACGGCGACAGTTTATTAATCGATTAATTAATGATTAACGCAGGAATAAAGGGAAAGGACTCAAAAGATCTTTTCGCTTTCCATCAGTTTTTGATTCCGGGCCAAAAAAAAGCTCTTTCTATTTTTATTTTTTACACTTACCTTTTTCACGTTAAGAAAGGAAAATAAAAATAAAAAGACAAGAAAAGGAAAAAGAAACTTCTTTTAAAACTATCATCGTCATCGTCATCATCATCATGATGGTCTCTAAAGACTTCGATTACCATAAAAATCCCAGCTTTGAGTTTCCGCAGTTTCTCCTGTTCACCGAGCGTCCCAAGTCCTCCTTGTCTCTCTCAGCTTTTTCCTCCTTTTTTGCTGTGTCGTGGTTGTTACGAATTGGACGCCATTCAATGCGAAGGAATGTCGCTCGATGGGGGAGTGATTGACGCTTGACTTCCCCCCACAGCAATGGGAAGAGAACGACTCTGCTTTTGCGGCCATGACAGTCATGGGTTCTCTGCTTGTTCTGATCTCTGACCCCTCGAGGTACGTCGAGAATGAGGACTACCCGTTTCTTGATTTGCGAAAATGACGTGCTTGGTGGCCTGGAAACAGGGAGAAAGTGAGAGAGAGAAGGAAAAGATTCCAACTTTTTTCCTAGTCCTGCGCTTTGTCAGACAGAGATTTGGCTCTGCATTAGCTGTTGGAGGTCTTGGAATTTCGCTTTCTCGCGTTCTTGCCATTGCGTGCTTGCCTGATTCATGGGTTTACTCCTTTTTCCGGCCTGAGGCGTCTGGTAGTAACACTGTGTTCATGGGTTTGATGTTTTCGTCTGTATTTTGGCCGACTTCGTGCCAGTTGATCATGTCGCTTTTCTTTTCTTTCCCTTGTTTTACTGTTCGGCATGATGATATGAACCGGATCTTCTGGATTAGTCCCTTCATTGGTCGTGGCTCATCTCTTCCGTAACATGCTTCAGACATAACTTCTGTAGTCTCTTGGGGTCTTTATTCGTACCAAAGGCATGTCTGCAAGCTGCATTGCGACCGAAAAACTGAGTTTTTTCCGCCTTGACCAAACTGAGAAGGCTTTAGCCCCCTCTTTGTTTATTTAATTTTTTTTTCTATTTGCGATCCTATGATTGTAGAATTATTCGGTAAATCTGCCGTATGACACTACTTCTTCATAAGACGGTTGGTATATAAGCGATCAGGGCTATCGTCATTCACCAATATGTTTTAAAATTTGGGCAGATGCACCTAAATGTTGCAATTCTTACATCATACCGGAAATTCGTTTCACTACAGCTGAAAGGATTAGCCAAAATTAACGGGGTATCATGACCATCTGCTTACACTGTCTATGTTGTATCCATCAGTGTCTCTTTTAGTGGCTGAAATCTTGAGGCAGATTGTTAAGTACCCAAGCTTGTGTGCAAGTGCTATAGCCATTTCCTTCCTGTTTTCTTCAGTTTATTATGCATTTTTTGGGGGTTCAGGATTTGTTTTCACAAGAGAGTTTATACACAGTTTTTCTTTTATTGATTGCAAAATTCATGAGCGAGTTGATGCATAAACCGTCCACGCTGCTAGTTATTCTGTTAGGTTTATTGTGTTTGAGAAAAATCGTGCTCCTTTGCATAACTCTGACCTTTAACTGTTTCTGGGTATTCTGTGCCTTTTAGGACTTAAGTCAAAGTGTGAGAGTGTCTTGGCTCGTAATGGGACACTTTGGTGATCAGTGAGGCATAGATGGAATAGGAATATCATTTGTTACTGCAGTGGATGCTCTAGCTGCATGGGAGGCTTATCACATGTTTTTGATCAAAGAAGCATGGCCAGGAAAGTCTTTTCCCAAAAGAAACATGTCGGAGGTAATATGTATTTCCTCTAGACAAATCCTTAAATTTTATCTTGAAAGAGGCATACTCTGGGAAGTCTTATTGTTTTGGGTGGAGGCACATCTTTCTGACTCTCTCTTCAAGGCTTTAACAATTACCAGCAATAATTTTTATCTAGTTTCTGAGATGGAACAAATCTGACTGGCAACATAACAGTTTGTTTTTCTCGTCAATCACCTAATGCGTTATGGCAGTGATGTTTGACATGGATAGAGCGCAGAAGAGTGAGGGAGTTCATTGATGCTAAGTTTAATTTCTGTTAGTCATTGGGGAAGTCACAATGTTTGACGCATTATTTACAGAGATCCTATTTACACTACTTTAGTCATTGAGTCTTGATTTCTGGGGCCATGATGTTTTTGTGAAGACTGGGCTCCCACTATTTACACGAGAGCTTTGGTCATTAGCCTTATTGCAGTTTTTGACTTCATGAGAAAGTTATCTTGTGTGAACTCTGTCCTGTTGGTCCTGATGAAGGGTGGACATCAATCGAAGTAACAAACTAATTCTACGATTTCTTCTTCTTTTAGGGAACTAATTCTTCTGAATTGAACCATTTTGCAGGTCATGAAGCACCCAGGAATAGTTTAGAGCTGCAAGCAGAAGCTTCTGAGGGCTGTTGTGCTATAGGCGATATGCCGGTATCGAACTTACTACAAAATCTTGCTGTCACTGTGATGCATTGACATATTAATATATCCTGTTTTTCCATTGATTAGGAAGCTTTTCATTTGGCCAAACATTGATTAGGAAGGTGGTCTACAAGTGTTTCAACTTTTCTTTTGTCATATCTGAAAATTTTTTGACTCACTTGACTGGCTTTATTTAATACATGAGCCTTTGCTTGGGATTCTCATGAACCTCTTATAGATGTCCTCAAAACTTCAATATTTGGTGGCTTAAGCTGCGATTCCATAGTAGTGAAGAACATTAACCTTACCATTTTCTTCAATACCTCTCTCTGTTTCTCGAGTCAAAAGTGGTGTTTTATACTCCCTATTTGATCAAACTGGTGACAGTCTTTGATTTCTTTAAGGTTCTTGCCCTGGAAAATTCATATGGTGTCTTAGTGATACTACAGTGAGATGACTGCTTTATATGCCTAAAGATAATTTTTCACTCTCTTGACATTTGCATCCCCTTTGTCCGCTAAGCATGTATTGATCCAATAGCTTTGAATACCAGTATTCTTATGGCATGGATCAAGATCGGTATAAGATGAAGCGTCATCCAGTTGAGGCTCCAATGAAGAAATTGATAAGTGAGGAGATGTCCAGCAGATCATTTAACAGACAAAACTCACCAAGCATCGTGGCTCGGCTAATGGGGATGGATATCTTGCCACCAGATAACAATTCTCAAGCCCATTCAACTGAGAAGAAAAAAGAGAGCATGAAAACCAACTTTTCAAGAAAAGAGAGGAAGGAAAGGGGCTTGATGTCTCACAGTTCATCTAACTCTGGTTCTTTGGGGCACATGGAGCTTTGCTCATCCTCTCATAATTCAGATAGGGATGTTGACAGAGGGAGAAGCGTCCAAAAATCAACAAAACAGAGGCGCCGAGAACATCCACAAGAGGAGGAACTGCAGAAGTTCAAGAAAGAATTTGAAGCTTGGCAAGCAAATAGGCTCAGGGAATTTACAAAGTTTGTCGAGCTTGATGATGCTCCTATGCAGTTGGCTGGTGGTCAAGAGAGCTGCAACTTAAAAATGATATCACTTCATGCAAATCATGAAAAAAGCATGATTGAGAAGCCCAGGAGAACTGATATAGCAAAAGCGAAATCGATTGAAAGAGACCCTTCATTACACAGGGAAAAAACTGGACTCGTCCCGGCTAAGCAGTACGAGTCTTGTTCTTTGATGAGCAAAAGTCTAAACAAGGACATTGAACAATGTAGTGCAGTGATTTCTGGTGAGAAACTGGACTCTTATCTTGGCCCTACGAGGATAGTAATATTGAAGCCTGGTCCTGATAGGTTCTGGCATGAAGAATCATGGCCCAGTTCCTCCGGAACGGATGAAAGGGGCAGCATAGAAGATTTTCTTCAGGAGGTGAAAGAACGGTTGAAAAGTGAAATTCAAGGAAGGGCAGTTAAAAGGAGTTCCGTGGTCAGAGGAAGTGGAATTGAGACCCCTTTCAATGAAAGACCATCTGATTCAAAGCAAATAGCACAGAACATAGCAAAACAAGTCAGAGAGAGTGTTACTAGGGATCTTGGGGTGAATTTGCTCCGTTCAGAATCAACTAGATCTTATAGAAGTGAAATTCAGTTGAATCCACCAGGTTCCCCAGAATTTATTAACCGAGATACAAGGAAGTTCTTGACAGAGAGGTTGAGGAATGTTCTGAAGAGTGATAGTCTTTTGGATTTGCCCAGAGAAGCAAGTGACAGCTCCAGTTCGTCCTTGTTAGGCGATGAAAGGCCTAGCATAAAACACGTGGACAATGCTTTGAGAATGATAAATGAACCTTGCTACTGGGAAAATGTAAAAGATGAACATCAAATGCAAGCTAGATCATTCAGACATGGGTCAGATGATGATCGTGTTCTCCACAGGGAATTATCCCCAAGAAACCTTGTAAGATCCTTGTCCGCTCCTGTATCAGGAACATCCTTTGGGAAACTTCTCCTTGAAGACCGCCACATTTTGACTGGTGCTCATATCAGAAGAAAGCATGAAGTTGTTGAAAATGTGCCAATAGATGCCAAGAAAGTGAAAAAGGAAAAGCTCAAGTTCAAAGAGAAGGTCCATAACTTCAGATACACATTCACTCTGAGAAGGAGGCTGTTTGGCAAAAGGGTCCAATCCGTAGCAGAATCATATAACTTTGAGACTGACTTCATGAAAGACATTATGAGTGGGCCAACAGTCGTCATGAACTTTGGCGAGTGGCATGTAAGAATTTGGTTGTCCTGTCGAAACATTTCCATACAGTTAGTGCTAGTTTCTTCCGTCTTTTCTTATACTGTACTGACTAGTTTTTGCCTTCTCGTGTCATCCTAGGAGAATTCTACTGAAGTGCCCCCTAGCCCTGCGTCTGTGTGCAGCAGTTCTCAAGAAGAGCTTTGGAGACCAAGTAACAACCTGAGCCCTATGTCAACGCCAGACAGGACTGTCGGAGAAGAAGATGTGGTGCCACAAGTTTTCAGAGAAATCAGCTTGAATCTGAATGGTATGAAACAATCCTCCCGCTTCCAGGTTCACGGACGTGCTATACAATTGTGCAGCTGCAATAGCGTGATCATGTTCAAGTAGTGGCACAACTCACCCTTTTGGTATTTATTTAGCCAAAGCATGTAGGCTGTTTGCTTTTCCTCTTTTATTGCATGATATGAAGGAGCAGCATGGTCTCTCCAGGCTGTTGGGAGTGTCAGTCTTTCATTTTTGATAGATTGCAGCTTCGACTACCTCCTTAGTGTTTAGAAAATCCAGATAGTCAAGGCGGCTTTTGTCCCAAATTGATTTACTTTTGTGGTGTTGAGATAAATATATATTTACTCAGACAAACTGACAAATATGTAAAAGTTTGAAAATGAATAAGATAAGAAGTCATATTCCTGAAATTATGTATGGTACTCTAGAAATTTTCCGCCAAGTGGTAAGTTACGCCGTATCTGCAAACATGGTGCTGAAGGGCTTCTTCACAAGGTAGTCATGAGCCTATGGCTTGCAACATTGCTTTTTATGAGTAACTTAGATTGTATATTGCCTGGACTAGCTGAAATGACCAAATTCTTAAGCTGCTAAAACACGATAGGGTTTCAGGATTATGTTGATATTGCCTAACAACATCATCCCATAATGTGCAGAGCTGAGGAGGCAACTAAATCAGCTTGGATCTGATGAGCCTCTGGAGACAACTGAAGAGCAGCCTATTGAATGTAAAATGGTCGAGTTAGAGGACAAGATGGAAGAATACATAAGAGATCTGCTTGTTGCTTCTGGCTTGTACGACGGATCATCTAATGTGTATCTATCCAGAGTAGACACACTTGCAAAGCCTATCAGTGACTTGGTATTTGAAGAAGTGGAGGAATCTCATGGGAAGTTGGCCAACCAACACGGCACTTCAGTGAACGACAAGAATGAAAAAGGAACAGAGCACAAGTTATTACATGATTTGTTAAATGAAGCACTTTCAACAATTCTTGGACCACCGAGAAGAAAGAATGCTGGTTCATTCAAAGTGCTACATCCGCGAGGAAGGGAATTGCTGAGATCGGTTTGGGAGATCATACGAGTTTGTGTTTATCCTCCAATTGACAGGTCATATTACTCACTAGATAATATGATGGCCCGGGATCTCGAATCAATCCCATGGCTCAGTTTGTTGGATGATGAAATGAATCAACTAGGGAAAGAGGTGGAAAGTCTAATAATTGGAGATTTAGTTGAGGAAATTGTAAAGGACATGTGTTAAAAATGTGCACGAGGAAAGATCTTTTTCTTTATATATAACGCGAGACAATTCTCTCCGTCAGGTCAAGCATTGATAGGAAGGAGAATGCGGAGGTGCATAGCTAGTGCTGTTGATTAGTACGTGATAGTGTGGGATTTGGGTGTTGCTATGGGCATTGCGTGTGCATTTGTACATAATTTTCGTCGATGCTTTTGACGTTGGAGTTGCAAAAAGAGGTTCGTAGCCAGGGCAAACTGTATATGATTTACAATGTACGTATTTAGACCCTTTTTGATAATTTGATGATATACCTGGAAGTCCGAAGGTCTGGAAAGTCACTGTCCATTCTTCGGTAAGGAGCATATTGAACTTGCTCAGCCCAAAAAAGAAGGAAATAAAACACACTTCACCCGAAATACATAATGCTTTTGCCGCTCTGATCACTCATGTTAATGGTATACCAAACACAATCAAGAGAACTGCAATATAAGAACTGAATTATGCAGTTGCATCCAAGCCATGGATTGTACTATTATATCGCACTCTGGGATCTAATCTCAGTTCAAAGATATTAGTACGTTTTTCTTATGAACATTTTGCCCACAATTAAGAAGACGTGTATTCAACGCAGGAGAACAAGCCCTGTCACTGAGGAAGCGACAAGGAAGTTCTAATTTTTTCCAGCCAAGAGAAAGGATAAATAAGGTTGAGTTTGCAAGTGGCATTATGCAAAATTCGCAGGCCGTCATTTTCTTTACAAAGAGGAGAAACTATACTCAAAGCTACCTTCAACCAATGGCTAGACAGTTCAATTAACAGTCTTGATGTTGAGAATTGAAATGATGCATCCACTTGATCATTAGACAAAATCTTCATTGAGCAAATACAAAATTTATTCTAAAGGAAAACTGAAATCCAGCTGCATCACAATGAGAACACCATTGACATGATTTCAACTTTATTGCATTGACAAATGCATAAGGGAACTTAGCGGGTGCAAACCGTTACCCCGCAACTTTATGTTGATTGGTACAGTTAAATTGATTGTGCTGTAACAACAAATCTATACGCTATACGTATCAACTAATATACAGAGTAAACATTCTCGTCTAGTCATAACGCACTATCTTGAAGCCACATCTAACCGCTTTGCAGCACGTTCCAGACTTATTTCACACCGACGCAGTCCATGCCACAAATCATTTGGACAATCATCTGGCAGGCACAGTCTCTTTACCTGCTTATGCAATGCCTCCAAGTCGACAAGGGGAACCGTGGTAGGTCGTCCATGAGCACACTGCACACAAACTCTAAGCTGTCATGCTAAAAGGAACTTGATAAAAAGGATCTTCCCAGACCACATTACCAGCATATATGCCAAGAAATGACTGACTCACCTGGAAACAGAGTGATGTCCCTTTAAGCTCCTCTACGATAAGGGAACACTCTGAAAGAAGCAGAGTGTCCCCAAACATAATTGCTCCTTGAAGATCACATGAAAAATGGAGTTAGAGAAGTATAGGTGAAGATCCAGAATTCCTAAAGCATAATTATACATAATAGATTAACCAAGTCAATGCTGTTCCCTTATGTAGTGGGAGAACAATCAGACCCCACAAAACTCATAAATGAAGACCAACCAGTCCATCTTCTCCATAGAATATGTATCCATATTGCACATGTTTTTTTGTTAACAAATTATATCATGCATAATCCCTAACCTGAGCCTTCTGATTTACTCCAAAATCAATATTCACTAACAAAAACCCCAGTGCTCAACAAAGCAGATAGATATAAAGGGGATGGTTGGAGCTTGGAGATTGCTGCCTGCGGGCTTGGAACACCATACCCAAAAACTAATCTAGGCAATAAATTAAAAGAGAAAAGAACAATATCTTATACCTCTGCATGCTTTAAAGTTAAGAACATGAAGAACGGCTGGAGGCATAGTTGATGCTCCATCTGTGTCAGCAAGCTGCACATTAAATCAAAGAGGTAGGTTTAGCAGTGCACCTGCATCCAAAAGGTGCATAGACATGAAACAAGAAAGCCTAGCAGGACGGAGATATACCTGTTGAAGATATTCCAGGAGATCCACATCATTCAGATCTACACCTAGAATGCATGGTACCTGCAAGGATATATATGTAATTTATCTGTAAATGCATCTTGGAAAATAAGTTAGCATCACACCTTCAAAGTCACAAAAAAAGACAATCAAGAGGCTGGTGGAACTGGGGAACGGGGTTTAGCTTGTTGGGGGTTGAGTAACATCCAACTAGAACAGAAAGATAAGATTAAGAGAATGATACTTCACCGCAAAAAGAGTGACATCAGTTGGCTGCCTCTGGAGAAGGTTTATATTCCTGCAATCAAGACTCAATAAGATCAGGTGAAATTAACCAATGTAAATAACTACGTGATGGCAGCTGACCTATGAGACTCTTAATCAATATCAACTCTGTACTTTTTCCACAAACTTTCACAGAATAGATGAAGAGGTACTTGATATAGTGCTTTGAACCTCAGGCTATTATAATCCATATCTTAGGTCAACTTTGATTATGAGGACCTGATGTGCAAATGGTTAAGAAAAAGTCGCACAAATGGAACCCGATAATTACTTGCTAAAGGACCTTGAACCTTGGCCATTGATATTACATATCCATCCCCAATCTTTTATCTGCTCACCATAGTTGAGCAAAAGTTGACATCCAATCTCTGGCAACACCTGCACTTCAGATGTTTAAAATGGTAAAAATAATAAAATTGATAATTAATGCCATAAGTAGAGGTCCATCACGGAACATATCAGTCGATAGGCCAATACCAACTCTTTTTCCGACTCCAAATAGCTAATTGTCTTCGCTTCTCCAGATAACACCTATAGATCAACCAGTCTTAGGAGCTCGAAGTAAGAGGGATTGTTCAATCTCGAAAGACAAGCACCTGTTTACCTTTCGGCGCAGTTCTTCCAGCCGAATCCTTTCATCTGCAGCATGCTGTTGGAAGAGAAAGTAAAATAAAATGCTGTTAGAAAGAACTCTTGGTGCTTCATCTTTGCAAGGGCTGGATATGTCAGTTTGTGTTATCTCAAGTATTCGCTTGTTTGGAAGCATGCATGCATCTCTTGAGTATAAAAGGGGCATTTTGAATTCTTGTTTGAGACTCTTAATCACCTATATAAATACTATACTACTTTGCAGCTAATGGTTAACATCTCTAATTCACCAGCTAATGGTTAGATCGTCACCATATACCAAAGAAAGGAAACTCATGTCAAACCACAGAACCACAACAAAAAAGAAAAAAAGAAGGTTGGCAAACTGAACCTGGTCGATGACAGCAAGAGTTCCACCAGCTACCACTGGGATGAACTTTTTATCAACCTGCTGAAGGACTCTGGCATTCTCAAGGCAATTTCTACTGATGGATGTTGGTACTAATGAATCACCAGCAAGATGCAAGAATCCTGATGCGATATCCAGCACATGGGTCTGGCCCAGAATCTCAGATGATCCGCACTTTTTCTGCACGAAAAAAGGCATTCAATCACTGAATAATTAAAAACACTAGACGGAAGAAAGACTGCCAAGCTGCTCAACCGTAACCTGTAGACAACTATCCCGCCATTTAGTCCCGTAATCTCTTGAGTCTTGAACACTCCCAGAGATAATATCTGAAACGTAAAGCACAGAAATAGCAGTAAACAACAATTTAAGATGGTGTCAGGTTCAATTAAAGCTTAGGCAGCCAGCTCTCCATGGTGTTTCTACTGGATCCGTAGATACTAAGGTAGAAGGCATTTTGTCTTTTGACCATATTCACATCTCTAGGGACCCAATAGACGATAAAATGGACTAAATCCTGCAATCTTACATTTTAATTTCCATGTGTGCTCCTTCATTTCTCAATGTTCACATGTTAGATTTGACACAAGTATCAACAGATCACCATTGACAAAGGTCAGTGGGACCCTAACAAGCACAAGCATAATTAAAGCGATTGCTCAAAACTCCCAAAGTTTAGATATCAAATAGATTGAAGTTCAAACCTTCATGAAGTTCCTTGATTTTAAGCTCATTGTCATGCATCTTGTCAATATCTATCCTGGAACGCCAATCAGAGTGAGTATTTTGTCAACCCCACATTTTACAGAGTCAAAGTCAGGTGGGACATACATAGAGTACCTGTTACCGTAGAATGGGAGCTCTACAGAACCTTCTTCTCCAGAAGACAAATGACATAAGCTACTAGATAGTTGGGAATGTTTCAGTTCACCAGCTTCTGCACAGATCGGAGGAAAATCAGTTCACATTCACTTTACTCTTCGCACCATTATGCTACAATCAAGAGAGTTGCCTGTGCAGCAAACCTAGATAAGCCTTAGAAGCATGGTAGGTCTCAGCATCAGAGAAGCCTGGGTCTGCCAGTGGAAGATGATTTAAGGAAATGAAACTCCTCCTCTTTCTATAAAATGGAGGAGCAGAATGGCTTCTTGATCTTTCTCGATGAACATTATTTTGCCGAGCGTTGTTATCACAGATCGGTCCTTTTTGGGTTGCATCATCTCTTGTTGCTTTGTAATGGTAATGGCACAACTCTTGACAAAACTGTGCTCTTTCATCAGCTAATATATCATAACGTTTTGAGGGAGTCTTTAGTGAACTGCTAGCTTTTTGTTTGCTTGGATCTACACTTAGACTAGTAATGTTTTCTATGCCACATTCTGCGGTCATATGGGTTGTGGTGCACATCTTGTTGCTGGGGCTCTTTGAGATGCGATTGTACGTGCCTACATTCTTTCCTTCATTAAAAGGAGACCTGTAACTAGCCTTTTTGTGGCATTCTGAACTTGTTTCCAGTACAAAATTGTCAATGCTGTGTTTCCCACGAAAAGGCTTTGTTTCGCCTAAGGGGCTCAAAATATCAGAAAACAAATCAAAATCTGAAGACCAACAATCTAAGCCAGGATTTTGCAATTGAAAAAATCTCTTGAAGAGAGACCATCCTCCTCAATGAAATCATCTGTGTAACATGGAACTGACTTATGAGAGGCAGCATATGGAAAATCAGTATCAACAGGCTTTCTCTCCTTGGCTGTATATTTGGGAACAGGGTGAGAATCACTGCATACTTCATCGGGCCACAGAGCCCCAGAAAAGGAACTGAAGCTTTGTTTACTATGACTATATCTCCAAAAATTGGGGTCATCATAAAGGCTAGACTGTTTTTGTTTGATTTGGAAGATGTCACTTTCAAATTCAAATCCTTCACAACTAGCAAACTTCAGAGGACTGAATCTCAAATTATCACGTGAGGAGCAACTCTGCAGGCAGGGTCTCTTTCTACAAGATCCAACCTCGAACTTGTCACTTCCTTCCAGGATAACAGAAGATACCAAGCTCATTTTTGCTCCATTGCAGCCCAGAGGATCATTGTTAAAGGATTCATTTTCAGATGTTGAAGTAAATATATCACCCCCTACAATATTTTCAGATCTTTCATCTAGGCTAAAACACTTTACCAAAGTATCATCTTCTGCATACAAGACATCATTTTGAGTGTGCTGCATACCATTATCTGGTGACCACTGATAATCATCATCCTTGGAGATCACACCCAAGACGTGATCAGAAAAGGAATTGTCTGATTGTGGTAGAGGATAACCATCTTGTAGAAGTGAATCTATTTCATTTTGTTGGGTATTGAATTCTACACCTTTATGGCGAATCTTTCTAAATTGAATTTCTCCCTCAGTCACCGTACAGTTATGATGGCTCTCTTTGCCTGGCATCTCTAGAAGGAATGATGGAAGATTGAGAATGCCCTCCTCATTGAATCTGCGCTTTTTCCTTGCCAGTGCAGAGTAATCTCCAACTATAAGTTTAGTTGAGGAAGAAAGGAAACACTTCAGACACGATCCACGTGACATCATAAAATAATGTCATCAGAGTCATATGTCGTTCCAATTCTAAGGCCTATTTCAGTTAGGTTATATGCAAAATCAGGTCACTCGTGCGGCTGAGGGGAAGGTAACTCAAACAGGTCGAAATGAATCAGGCTAGAAAGCCCAATACCTGGTTTTCCTGAGAGGCTTTTATGTTCTTCCTCAAATTCCACATCTTTTCCTAGCATATCAAAATTTTGCTGAGAGCACATTGCTGCAAACAACTCAAGAAAGTCAAAGAACTTCAGAATCTCATACATAACATCACCCAACATTAAGTTCATGGAATGCCCTACCTCCACTTGAATTTACTTTCCAGAAAAGCTGAATTTCCTTCTCAATAAAAGCAAGTATGGCAACCCAATCCTTTTTGCAAAGAGAGAGAGACATATATATCAGCAATGGCTCCCGAAAAATCTCATAGATGTAACATCTGACTATTAGAAACTGTAAAACGCTGCCAGTGCCAATAAAGAAAAGGAGCCATAGACTTGGACTGATGGCATAAAAAACAAAGGCATAGAGCATTACCCTTCTGGCACTTCTATAACTTGCACTAGGGGAAAAAAAAAAAAAACATTTCCATCCTTACTAGTGGCAAACCAATAGAAACAGAAGAGTGCTTGAAGTAAAATCATCAAATCAGTTGCATGGAAAGAGAAGCAAGGGTTCATTAAAAAGAAACCGAAAAAAAAGAAAGAACAATTGTGTCAGAAGCCACAACTTGCAGGGGGACAATCATTAACTAGTATAAGTAGAATGGAGATAACAAGACCATGATTCACCTTAATCAGAAGCCACAACTCCCAGGGGACAATCAACAACCAGTATGAGCATAAGGGAGATAACAAGACCATGATTCACCTTAAACTGAACAGATGTCTTTGATGGCTCGAAGCTTAAGTCATAGAGGGAACGAGGACAGCTCAGCTTCAAAATGTAAGCTGGACCTGCGCAAGACCTACTTCTCTTGCCCTTCTGCAAACCGTCGATACTCCTTTGTGCATTTACATACTCAAACTCTTTGGCAAGTTGATTGACCAATTTATGAATAGGGCTCTTGCAAACAAACCGTGAGTTTATGTCTACTCCAGTCAAGTTCAAATCAAATGTGTCAAGTGGAACAATGCTTGCCAAACCATCTCAGATAAGCTAGTAATAACACTACACTATTTACCAATACACAACGGCTGGATACATACATACTGGAAGGCCTGCATCAAACATGATATAGAATGAGGTCCTAAGAATAGAAAAAGGCCTCTCACAGAGAGAGAGAGAGAGAGAGAGAGAGAGATTAGAGTAACCTTAATTGCAAAAGAGTCACATGGACCAGACAAGTAGCCCATAAGCTTTAATGATCCTTCACGAGCATTCATCTCATGAAGAAAACTGACAACCTCATTTCCAAAAAAGCTTCTCAACATTGACAAAGGGGTGGTGGAAGCACGCGTACAGAGCAGCTGGTCGTCACTGTAATATTTCAGAATCATGTGAGGACAAGATGATCTCACATGATAAAAGTGATCTATGTGATAGAAAGGTACCTTTCAATATCAACAACTTGAAAGGATATCTCTGAGTAAATGATCGCAACATGGAATACAGACTTCTTGATGGACTCCAAGACCTTCTTGGGACTTTTAGTTTGTAGAGAAATTAGAGGTTCATCAGGCAGATGGTAATATTACGGAAATCATATACCTTACGAGGCCATTCGGTATCTACTAAATAAACTGAAAGAACTCAAGGAGAAGGGAAGTTAAACCTCGATTGTATAGACTTCCTCCGAATAGGTTGATTGTAAAATAAATCACGAACTACAACTGCAAGGAGCCAATGTGAATCAGAGTGAAATCTGAATATAATCAAACAGCCCAGACAATCTACTTAAGCAGACAAAATCTGGTGTATTATCCTATGTGCACGCAAATGAGTAGTAAGCAACAAATGCAAGTAGAATAGCAAGTCAATTAAATGGGGTTCTATTGATAATCAAGATTAAAATTCTTCTAGATAGGCCACGTAGCTTGGCCATTGCTCAACACAGTATTGATGCCTATGATCAATGAGGTCCATCAAATGCAACTGGAGGCTGGGTAGTCTAAATCCCTATTAGATTAGTCAACTTCTAGCATCCCAAAATGATATTGACAAGGAAGTACATTCCAGGTGATTTCCATTTGCAAGGAAGGTGCCCATCCTCCAACTTTCTTATCTGATGGCAAAGCCACCTTACCAATTAATGTCTTACCCGATGTGCCTGCATCTTTTCTGTCGTCATCAACTCCAAGATGCAAACACTTGGATCCCTAAAACAAGAAAATCAACAAAACTCATAATCTTCAACAAACAAGAAGGAATTAGGTAGCATCCTTGTAAAGTTCCACATTTAACCCATTAATGAGCTATCAATACCTTTAAAACCTTGCGATATCCATTCGGTTTGCCAGGAGCTTTGGTTATAATTTCCAGTATGGCAATATCAGAAATTGAAGCCAGTGCTTCTCCCCGAGAACCAAAGCTCCCAGAACAAGAGTCAATGTCATCCAGTTGATGATCTTTGGATGTCACTAAAAGCAAATCATAAAGATCAAACTCCGAACTAAAAGGCTGGCTACTACAATTGGAAAGCAGAAAATGCACTAACCCAGCATACTCCTATCTCTCACATCTAGAAGGCCCTCTTCACACAGCTCACCTACAGCACTTAGGTACATCAATTCTAGCTACTAAGTCTCCAGATGACAGCCAGTATACCTAGTCTTAATATCTAGATATCACTGTTCATCCTACACTTACTTTTGACAAATTTATGGAACAGGCAAAGGATTCAGAAGATCCACTGATGGCGTATTAATTAGGATTTTGGTACATAAGGTTGATAAAAGAATATAATGAAAAAGATCATTTTGTTTTAATAGCAAATATTCCATCTCGGCCTATGATATGATAAAGATTAAGATCAATAATTCAAGTTGTTCAAGTAACCATGATTTTAGCAAAACAAAACACCAATGTGCAATGGAAGTACGTACTATCATCTACCCCACATTGATCAATTGCATGCAAACCTGTGACATGCATAGACCGTTCAAATTAATGTGAAATCCACAGAAAAGTAATGAATAGCTCACCATATCTTTCTCCCAATAACACCAAGCCATCCCGAGTAATGCCAGATCCTACATGTGTATCAAATAAAAAGCAAAATAAATTGGGTAAAACAGACATGGTATACAAATTCAACTCAAAAGAGGAAATCACTACTAACCATCATCAACCACTTTCACAAAACAGTTGCTGATACCCACAAAAACTGATACCTGGAACCATGCATAATGTTAAGGATCAGCTTCCGACTTAAAAAGACCTTTATATGCTATATAACCAATGGTAAAGTGCATTCACATGGACAAAGGGTTTTTGCAACCAAACATTATGTATTTCATGCTATCATTGCTTCTACTTCTTTTCTGGAAATATACTCTCATTCTCAATATGTGAACCTCTCTCAACAAATATATGCATGTAAACATAAGAATGACAATCTGTAGATCACACACTTCAACATAGAGTTACAAATTAGTAGTCTATCCCATCTTGGCATTTGGAACAAGCTAACTAATTTAGTACGAAATCGAGTTTTCCCTTAATTATTTGATGAATTATCATCATCACAACAGGAACATGATAAACATGATCTTCATTGTACCAATCAAGCTGTCATAGTCACTAATGAATTTTTTTCTCTTCAAAATGAGATTATCACCATCCCAGCCATTGTGTGCAGAATGAACAGTTCGATTTCCTCACTTATAGAGGAAAAATCAAAATACACAAGTATGCACAGGTTCACTACGTCAAAGAGACGGAGAAGGAAAAAAGAAAAACAAATCATGGACGACAATGTCCCTTTTCTCTACCATCCTAGATGGGACGTGGGAAAAAAACAAGAGCTTGTAGGTAGAGATATTCTGAATTAGTGCTAATAACGAGTGGTTCTGGAATGGTGGGAAACTGGCCCTATCCTAGGACTAGGATTGCTTTTTTTATATTTTGAATTTAAACCCATCTTGTGATACCTTGGAATCTCCCAAAACCTGTGGAACGACCTCCCGGGTGGGTTCCCGGTTTGGAAGTAGTTGCCGAGTGGGCATCACTCGGTGCCACAGATTCTGGAATTCTAACAATCCAAACATACCATCTACTCTTCTCCCTAATAAACAGGTTCAGCAGAACCTCTGCTCTCTCCCGAGGAGGGCTCATCGGCACACCCCGAGGGTCCACCGCTACAGACATTCAAGCGAAGCAAATTACCTTCTTGGCACCGGCATCCACGCTGTTGAAGACTAGCTCTTCGACCACACTCGCCAAGTCGAACAAAACCACCCCAGAACGCATCGAGCTGTGGACGGCACCGGACAGGGGCTTCACGGCACTCATCAGTCCTCAAGCTGACAAATTCAACCAGCAGAAACTGACGTAAACACCACAACCATTCTCCGCAACAGCTCGACAACCGTAATGTCCAAAAGACCATCGTACCTGTAACCGCGACCGCGCTAAATCACGGCAATGTCGCATCGACCCCGACGCCAAGTTGAGATTTTGCTCCCGAACGCGAATTCTGGAGGGAAAAAGAAAAAATGGGTCGGTGGATATTCAGGGTCTTGATGACGAAGACGATGCGATTATAGGGTTTCGATCGAACCTCTGTGAAGTGGAGAATTCAGGGGGTTTCGAAAAACCCAGAAACGCAGGAGGGAAAGATGGCGGTGGCAACTGCATCTCCCGCGTCCCGCCCAGCCGCCGCTCTAGTTTTTAACCGAACCGTAGAAACGACGATGCTCGATCGGTTAACGCATCGCGCGATGCCATCTTCGACCGACTCTCGCGGATTGAAATTTGCAGCGCCATTGAAGGGCGGTAAATGGTTGAATGAAAACTATCACTTTGCAGTCTCGGAAAGGGCCATATCGGACGGCCCAGACCGGACCGGCCGATTTGGTCCGGCTCTTAGGGTGCCGGTCCGATTTTCAATTACATAAAAATGAAACTAGTGTTTTTGATCCAATTCTGATTCTCAGGGGAACCAGACCAGATTGAACCGATGGATCAAACTGACTTTTTTAAAAAATGTATTTTTAATTTGTTAAAAATAATAATAAACTCTCTGATTTCTAAGTGGAACCAGATTAGATCGAGAACCAATCACCTTTCGTTTCCACTAACACTTAATGTTGGGACATTTAAGATGGGAGATAAATAATTCTATAATTAGATACGTTACTCCCATTTCCCTTTCCTTAATCCAATCAATCCATGGGGCTATGAATTCTTGATCAGTCATGGTTGGTTGAGTTAAATGGGTTTGAAAATGGATTCGAATGGACATAGGTAAAGACATAAAATGATGGAGTAAAATATCTCACTCGATTGATTAAGCAACAAGATAAGCACACTCAGCTTGAAATATATAAGCATTTCCTGACAAGTGATTGCCATATGCATGTATGTGCATATATATCATGTGAGACATTGATATAGTATTGCTGTACATCTTAATCGTAATGCACTTTCAAATTTGCTGTAGAGGAGCAGTGTATTCAAGCCTTTTTCTTATTTGTCTATTTGAACATTCTTATCTTCATTGCGGAATATAATAGTCTAATAGCTTGAAAAACTTATAACCTTGAAATCGTGAGTTCAAATCTTGACTCTTCATTGTTGTTGCAAAAAAAAAAAAAAAAAAAAAAACAATTTTCTCTCCTCATCATCTTTAATATATATATTGGAGACCGGGCAACAAGTTAGACCCTTTCATCCAATTATCATGTCAACCTTTTGGGTGGGCTTATGCAATTTCATTTAGGAGTGGAAAAACTCAACCTGACTTGATCCTAGCCCACTTCACTTAAAAAAATATTGTTTCTATTTCCATTGATAAATAATGTATGGACCTGAATGATCACCTCCATCCCATTACTTTAATATTGTTACATTCTCAATAGCGTACAAATTATAGAGCTGATCACGAGCCCCATAGTTCGCTAGGCTTGCCTATTTAATGTTCAATGTCTTTATCTCTATTATATTTTCAAATCAAATATCTCCATCACTCATTTCAGTCGACTAAAGTAAATGTGGCTGACAAATCATGTTTCAGTATGTTGCGGAAAAAGCTTCTCATGTTGGCTCATCTAGCAAGGTAATTATGAAGGTCATTTTCCACAATCGCGTGTCTCCGGAAGTTAACTTTTTTTCCATGTCACATTTCAATACCTTCCAACACCCGTATCCACTCAAACCGTCAAAGTTAATGCTAAGATTTCATTAGAAAAACTTACAAAAAATCGAAGGATCTAGATAGATAAATTCAAAGTCCGAAGATCAAAAGTCGGATTAAAGAAAACGACGTCGCACGTCTCGAGAAAATAAGAAATCCTAAGCCGGACCAAATATAAATTCAGCCACATTTGCATCTTGCAGTTCAACCCACAAAACCCGACCCAACATCTTCATCACACTCCATTGAAACCAATCAAAAAGGAACAGAACAAGATCTCCATTTCCTCCCTCTACAAGGACCACCACAGCCATCTCTCTCTCTCTCTCTCTCTCTCTCTCTCTTCTCTTCTGCAACCTCCAAAAACCCTAATCGCCTGCCCTCCTTCCCGACCCCCTCGGCACCTGTTGACCGCCTTCACCCTCGTTGTGGACAGGGAGAAAACCGAGACAAGGTAATCGTGGCCCTCCCCCCAATCCTAAGTGCGTCTCGATCGCATCGCGATTCCGAGCGTGTGAATTCCGTTGGATCAGCTCCGTTCCGTCTTGATCGTCCGTAGTTTCGACCGTCTGCGCCCACGTTCGCGACAGGGGCCGGAGCATTGGCCGGCTTTGGCCCCATGCTGCGGCTCCCGGTTTCATGTTCCATCGTATGGAAGCTATCGTTTTTAAGATAAATCTGTTGTTTTCCGGAGGTTTTCATGGATTGTCTATTGGTTTTGGAGTCTGGTTTGTTGTTGAAGAAGTTAAATGAGATGATGTGGAAGAGGACATTCATGTCTGTCACAACGTTTTTGTTGAGTTTCTAGGAAGTAGATTGCGAATGCGAGCCGAGCTCGATGAGTGGAGCTGGATTTGGTTATCTGTTGATTGTTTTTTCGTGCTTTTTTCTTTGCGCCGGCGTGAAATGCTAACGACGGAGGAACGCATTATCGTTAATCATGGTGATCATGTGATCTGGCTTGGTAGCAACTGAGTTCTTGTATAGGAATTGCATTGAATCTAGAAATGTGACTGAATTTTGTACGTGCATTTTATGGATCAGACCCCCGTGACATGTTTGTTTGGCAGATTGCTGCGAAAGGTTTAGATCTCGATGTCGTTGGTTACAGCACCGATGTGGATGGAGCGGTTCACATTGTCTGAGTTTTGATTGTTCGACTGAAGAAGGAACCATGGAAGCTAACGGATGTGTAGTCGAGCGAGCGGATGCTGATGTGTTGTTGCCTCCTCGGAAGCGTTTGCTTGCCGGAATGAAGAAACAGAACTCAGATACCAAGGGGGCCTCGCTTGTTTCTTCGCCTGCTGAATCTCTATCGCCGTCGTCATCGTCAAGTGTGTATGATGCGCACCTGAACAATTTAATAAGCATTCATAGTGATCCGAACCTTTCGCCCGAGGAAATCGTGGAGGCCTCAAGATTGGCAGCTTTAGCTGCTGCTGAGATTGCAAAGGCTGCTAGAGCAGCTGCTGAAGAGAAGGCGGCCGTTGCAGTTAAGGCAATTACCGCGGCCAAGAGCGCTTTGGAGATAGTGGCCTCTTTCTCTGGCGAGGGAAATCAAAGTCAGATGTCTCTCAAGAGGAACAAGCTGAAGAAGCGCGTCCCGGTTCACTCGCTGTACAAAAGGAACAGGCTGATTGCGAATTGCAAGACGGACGAAGAACTGGCTCGGAGACTGCACCAAGTCATGAACAGCTCTTCGAGAAACAACAATGTACCAACTGCACAGAGAACTAAATGATCGATATGAATCTCGAATTAAAGGAAAACTAGTCTTTGTGTAGCGGTCCTCCAATGTCAGTTGCTGTCTGTCAGGGTTGCTGCTTTATCTTTGCTTTTACAATTTAGAGGACCTAAGTTTCATCCTGATAGTAAACACTGGGTGTAAACAAAATCAATACCCAGTCCGTATTATTTCCATGTTATTTTAACTTTGTGGAATGATGATTACCCAAAAGAATTTCTAGACTATGATTGAGGAGATAAATTGCCTGAGAGGCTGCAGCCTAATTGATCAAGGACCCATTTGATCACATACCTCAAGAAGAAAACGTCAAATCTTGAACATATTGACCGCAAAGGTACTCTGCAAAATTCCAAGACGCCTTTGCTTGGTTTCGAATTCTTAAAGAAGGCAATTTCCACGCTGTCGCGATACCAAATCGAAAAAAGATTTATCGAAGATTAATCCAAAGCTAGGATCTTTGGTGAATAATCTGAGGAGCAAGATTGAAGCTTTTCTTACATCTCAGAATGACCCAACATTTTCTCTGAATCAAACATCAAATCAACATCAAACCTCTATGTCCTGCATGACGTAACACCTCAGAATCAAGAAGAAAACACGTAATGGAATCTCCCCAATTCATCAAACTTAAATTACATCGAAACAGTTCACTCATGCACTCCTCTGTCCCCGACGAATTCCAGCAGAAACGCAACCCCAGGAAGGTAATTTTACCCCGACCCATCTGGCAAAATCACTCACTCCAGCTCCTTCACCACCTGAATTCCCATGGAATTAGCAGTTCCGATGATGGACTTACAGATGGACTCCAGGGACATGTACTGGCAGTAGGGATCCGACTGCTTCACCTTCGCGATCTCGTACGCGTGCTTCAGGGTGATCTTGGACGCGGTCTCGTGGCCGGGGCGGCCGCTGCCGGACTCGATCCCGGCGGCCTTCTTCAGGTACCACGTGACGCTCGGCGACTTGACGGTGAACTCGAAGGTGTTGTCCTTGAAGGCGGTGACGGTGACGGACATGGGGGTGTCCTTCTTGTACTTCTGCGTCCGGGCGTTGAAGTCCTTGCAGAACGCCATCAGGTTCAGCCTGTACTGGCCGAGCGCCGGGCCCACCGGCGGCATCGGCCGGGCCTCGCCGGCAGGGACGGTGAGCCGGATCGTCGCCGCCACGGGGCGGCGGGTCAAGATCTCCTTTAAGGTCGACATGGTGGTGGCGAACGGGGATTAGCGAGTGCAGAGAGAGAGAGAGAGAGAGAGAGAAGGGTTTAGTTGAACCCTGTGGGCCTCAAGATTTTCGTTGGGCCCATTTTGTTTTCTTTGCTGAAACGGCCCAATGTAAGAATTAATTATGGTTTTTTTCTCATCTTTTACTTCTCACACTATTTTATCTTCTTTTTTTTTTTTTTTTCATTTTCGTGTAATTTTTTTGGTCAGAATATTTTAATCTCGTTATTTTCCGTGTAATTCATTATTTTATAAAATGGATTATCTTAATGTCATTATTTTCTTTACTATTAAATGAGTTTGTTGAAATTTAATACAATTAGAGATTAAAATGCAACATGCATGTGTTAACTATTAAATGGGTTTAGCGTAGCACACTAACATTTTCATTTTTCCGATTACAAGATGAAAATATTAACTTAATCCCAGGAATTTTATAAAAATAAGTATTGCTTTTCCATATTCTAGTTGATGTAATAACAAAATTTATTCACCTATGATATGATATTATTACAATGAAAGACTAACGTATAACACATGATATAACATATAGAAATGCGTATGTATAATTTGATAAGGAAAAATAAAACGAACTAATTTGGTGAAGGGAACTAAATTTTATTGGCAAATGAATACCTATTTTTGGTTGATGCTCATTATCAAATCAATTCCCCTTTTTTTCTTTCATTTAGTTTGATATAATGAATTAATTTGACAAGAAAATAAATCAATTGCATGAAAATAAATTTACTTTCTACAAAATTCTGAACTTCATCTTGGTATTCAAACAAAATAATAGATGTAATTTACGTTTCATAGTAAATAGTGTTAAGAGAAATAAAAAAATAAATATGTGACATAATACGTGACAATACTTTTTTTGCACACCTATTAGTGTAATCTTTGGATAACTAGGGTGATTATTACTGTGACAAAAAAATTGGCATATTCTCTTTTATTGTCGTACATTTGATTTGTGCCATAATAGTACGTTCAAGATAATTGAAATGATTTTTTCACAATTATATTCAATTAAAAAATATTTTACTAAGTAAAATAGAAAAATATAAAATGAGACACATGAGTGGATTGATTTGATAATTTACAGAAAAAGAATCACAATGTTATACTCCATTTGATAAGTTGCAAAAAAAAAAAAAAAAAAAAAGACGATTTATCTTTGATTGGAGGGGGAAAATCAAGAGAGAAAAAAAAAAAGTGGTAGGAATTATCCTGTCAGTTGAGGAAAAAAAGAAGAAAAAAATAACAATTTTACGAGAGAACAAAGTTAACAAAAAAAAGGAGGTCCGATACGGACACGTCCAGATTAGAAAAGCGGTCCTAGAAGACCACTTACTATTTTTTGGTACTTTAGAATCTAAAACAACAAAATAAATATAACACTATGTTTTGGTCATTATCAAACATTTTTTTTCTTAATTTTGGTGTGGAAATTGAGAGAACAGTTGGTGGAAATAAAAATAAAAATTTTAAAAACGATTCCCCCAGGGCCACATAATTGCTGATATCGAAAAATAATTTTCACCTTAATGTCCCTCACACCTATTTAAATGAGTAAGACAACGGGGTCATCCTTCAATCGATAATTATATTTTCCTCCGCACCATTTCCTTCAATTTGCTTCTTAAATTGCCAAACACACTGTAAAAGTAAATCACTTGTCCTCATATTCTGGTTTTCGACCCATCTAAAATATACATAGGCTTTGCTGATTTGAGAATCATCACTGAACTTTTTGAGTGATTAAATTTCACAAATAAACACGGCTTGGCGTTCATAATGCCGATCAATCCTCAAAGAACACGCCTGAGATTCATCCAGCCTAGGAAGAATTTGCAGAACACTCGAGAAATCCTCCGACGCATGCGATGTGAAAAAGATTACATGGTTGGATCATTAAAGATGGGACATAAATTAGCCATCCGCGTATCTGATTTGCAAAACATTTTCGCGTGGCGTGAAAATCAATCCCTGAACCAACCCAGGACCGGTGCAAGCGAAACATGAAATATTCAGAGAATGTTCATTTAGTTAATTATACGAGTTTGTTGCATATACATACTATACTGACACACACTATTTTACATGCTTTTTGTACAGGCTATCTGCTCCCACCATCCACTTGCATCATTGCAAACTTACCTTGCAAATGAGCCCATTTTGATCACCGGTGGAGTGGCCAGATGGTCAAAGCTCATCACTTCGAAAGTACTTCTGAAAGCATTCCTCGTCTTTGCAGAACTTGGACACCACCTTGTATGACTCAATCAAGAGTCTCGGGAATCGCTTAGCGAAGTAATTGTCGTAACCCTCAGGAACTGGTCCGAGGAGCTCCTGCCATGACCATCAAAGCAATGACAGATATGAGCCACAAGTTCACACCATTCAAGATGTAGAAAGTCACCAAGAAAGCCTGAATATGCATTCAGCTGCAGAATTCATCCCAATTCCACTCAGAGAGAGAGAGTACCTGGACTCTTTCAGGAAGTTCTCTGTAGTGGCTCAACTTATTACGCACGACTCGCAATAAGTCTCTGACACAACTATAGTTGTAGCGCCTAAATCTGCCTATGTCAGCCATAAATTCAGGTTCTATTTTCTCATCCCATTTCCCACCGAAAACCATTGGTGCAGTGCTCTCTATTGCTTTCAGAAGATCAGAATTGAGTGCCCTATCTTCCAACTCTACTCTATCGCTGACATCACGAAGAAAGGACAGTCTCATCTCCGAACTCCAAAATAATGGATGGTGAAGCACCTCCAATGCTTTTGGCCTGCCAGTAATCAAAAGCAAATTAAAAGTTATTACGAAAAATAAACTATAGCCCAGGATGCTAAAAGAAATCAATTACACGAACAACACCAAGATGGACCAACTTCCTGAATTCATTAGCATCGCAAATACAAGATTGGTGCAATCTCCATAACAATTAAAATTGCATTAGCTCCATGAACTTCACAACTCATAATTACAGGATGAAAGCAGTAGTTTGACTATAACAAGAAGCCAGGAATGATTTACTCCAAGTATCTTAAATTAGAAAAATAATCATTCAGTCCCTACGATCTTATTTAAAGTTAAGGCAATATGCTAAAGCTTCGGAATCTCCACATGAAATCCTCTTTGGTGTATGTATAGCAACAATACTCTAAATAGTACGCTAGGAATGATTGTAATTTATATATTCATGGGCTGGTAACA